>NC_141818.1:32044485-32201985 GCF_982586985.1 Callionymus lyra
AAATACATGCACACACACACATACAAACACACACATGCACACACACGCATGCACACACATCGACACACATGCACACTACATATACACACAAATATTCATTCTTACACACACATAGGTTTGCACACACTCACTAAAACACGCACAAAAACACACACATACATACACTAACTAACACACACAAAAAACACACACATACATACACTCCCTACAAACACACTGTGCACAAACACGCTCTTGTGTGCCAACATACACACAAACAGACAAACATTTTCATACACACACAATCTGTTTGTGTGTTCATGTATGTATGTGTGTGTGGTGCAGGTGTGTGTGTCTCCCCGGCTGGGTGGGTCAGGACTGCAGTCTGGACTACAACGAGTGTTTGGACCACCGCTGTCAGAACTCCGCTCAGTGCGTGGACCGTCTGGATGGATACACGTGTGTGTGTGCGTCTGGCTTCAGGTACTTGATCAGGTTTTGACTTTAGTTCAAATATTTTCAAAAGATTCTTCTGACGCACACGGATGATGTCATCTCGTCCTCAGCGGTCAGTTTTGCGAAGTTCCTCCTTCATCTCAGTCTCCCTGTCAGCTGGTCCGCTGTCAGAACGGCGCCACCTGTGAGGACCGAGCAGGAAGTGCAGCGTGTCAGTGTCCGTCCGGCTTCGAGGGTCAGACGTGTGAGAAGCTGGTCAGTGTCAACTTTGTCAACAGAGACTCGTACGTGGAGCTGCAGGACCTGAAGAGCTGGAGGCAGACCAACATCACACTGCAGGTACACACACTCACATACACTCACACACACACACACACACACATGCACCAACATCACACTGCAGGTACACACACTCACATACACTCACACACACACACACACACACATGCACCAACATCACACTGCAGGTACACACACTCACATACACTCACACACACACACACACACACATGCACCAACATCACACTGCAGGTACACACACTCACATACACTCACACACACACACACACACACACACACACATGCACCAACATCACACTGCAGGTACACACACTCACATACACTCACACACACACACACACACACATGCACCAACATCACACTGCAGGTACACACACTCACATACACTCACACACACATGCACCAACATCACACTGCAGGTACACACCCCCCATACACTCTCACACACACTCACACACACTCACACACACATGCACCAACATCACACTGCAGGTACACACACTCACACACACTCACACACACATGCACCAACATCACACTGCAGGTACACACACTCACACACACACACATGTACCAACATCACACTGCAGGTACACACACTCACACACACACACACACACACTCACACACACATGCACCAACATCACACTGCAGGTACACACACACTCACACACACAAACACACACACACACACACACTCACACACACATGAACCAACATCACACTGCAGGTACACAAACTCACACACACACACATGTACCAACATCACACTGCAGGTACACACACTCACACACACTCACACACACATGCACCAACATCACACTGCAGGTACACAAACTCACACACACACACATGTACCAACATCACACTGCAGGTACACACACTCACACACACTCACACACACATGCACCAACATCACACTGCAGGTACACACACTCACACACACATGTACCAACATCACACTGCAGGTACACACACTCACACACACTCACACACACTCACACACACATGCACCAACATCACAATGCAGGTACACACACTCACACACACACACACACACACACACACACACACACACACACACACACACACACACACACACACACACACACACACACACACATGCACCAACATCACACTGCAGGTACACACACTCACACACACACATGCACCAACATCACACTACAGATACACACACTCACACACACACACATGTACCAACATCACACTGCAGGTACACACACTCACACACACTCACACTCACTCACACACACATGCACCAACATCACACTGCAGGTTCACACACTCAAACTCACTCATACACACATGCACCAACATCACACTGCAGGTTCACACACTCACACACACTCACACACACATGCACAAACTCACACGTGCACACACATGCACACATTCACGTACTCATACAAACGTGCACATACTGACACAAACATGCACAAACATGCACACACTGACACACTTACACATACACAAAAATGCACACACATTCTCACACACTCACACAAACTGTGTCTCAGGTGTCGACTGCGGAGGACAACGGTCTTCTGCTCTACAATGGTGACAGTGAACCAATCGCCGTGGAGCTTCATCAGGGTCACGTGAGGGTCACGTATGATCCTGGACACCAGCCCGCCACCGCCATCTACAGGTGACTCACGGTTACTGATATGTTCAGTCACAGGTTCATGAGCTATGTGTGCTCAAGTGTGTGTGAGGTTTTTGTGTTCATGTATGTGTGTGAGGTTAGTGTGTCTAAATGTGTGTGAGGTTAGTGTGTCCGTGTATGTATTAGCTTTGTGTGTCCATGTTTGTGTGAGGTCAGTGTCCCCAAATGTGTGTGGGGTGAGTGTGTCCATGTGTGTGAGGTTAGTGTCCTCAAATGTTGTGTGTTCATGTATGTGTGTAAGGGTTGAGTGTGAGGTTTGTGTGTTCTTGTGCGTGAGGTTAGTGTGTTCAAGTGTGTGTGGGGTTTGTGTGTTCATGTGTTTGTTCGTTGCTTCTGAGACTTCAACATAGAAGTTAAGTTCATTTTTCCCGAGAAACTTAAACGCATCACCTCAATACTACTTCATTGCTCGTGTGTGTGTGTGTGTGTGTGTGTGTGTGCGTTATGAACTGAACGCCCCAGAACATGGTCAACTCGTCGGGTCTGCGAGGTCTGGCGCTGAACTCTGTGAGTGGACCGACCCGCTCGCCTGGAGCTGCAGACTCGACTGAACTTCACACTGAAAGTGTGTAACTTTCTGACCGAAGAACCTTAGCGTCTCCATCATAACATCTGCACAACTGAAGTGCATTTCTACACGATCGGGGTCGACCGTCGTCCTGTGTGTGTCTGACTGTCATTCTGCTCAATTGTGTGTTTTTACAGTGTCCTTTCATTGTTGTTTCTAATAAGTTGTGTCTTTATGTGTGTTCATTATTGTTTTAAAAGGTGTGTTACTTGTGTGTTCATTCTGTTGAGAATTTAAAGGTTTTGTGTGTGTAAGTGTGTGTGCATGTGGGTGTGTATGTTAGTGCTGTCATTTGTGCAAGTCCTGAGGCACACAGCTGTTTCTTTGTTGTGTTACATTTAAGGATGTTTGTAAATGTGTACAGGAGTGAAGATGTGTGCTCATCCTTCCACCAGGGGGCAGTGCTTCCACAGTGGAGAAGCTCTGCTCCGAGTCTCTGCTAAATGAACACAAAAACTATTTTCTAATCCTGACTTCAGTGAGGGGGTCGTAATGTTTTGGTTCTCCTGCGCAGCACAGAGACGGTGAACGACGGGCGCTTCCACACCGTGGAGCTTCTCACCTTCAACCGCATGATGAACCTCTCGGTGGACGGAGGAGAACCGGCGACTCTGGAGTCTCAGAGCCGCAGTGGCCCGGCAGCCCGGGACGCCCCGCTGTACGTGGGAGGTGAGAGAGGCTCGGACGCGAGGAGGACCAGAACCGCATGACCGAACCTTCTGACCACTAGGTCTGCCCGACGAGGTTCTGCCGGACGCGCTCGTGATGTCCTCCGGAGCCGTCAACTCGTCTGGCTTCTACGGATGCATCCGGAACCTCTACATCGACCACGAGCTGCAGGACTTCACCCGCGGTCACATGAGGCCCGGAGTGGAGCCCGGCTGCCGCGCCTGCCAGAGACTCTCCTGCCTGCACGGGTTCTGTGTGCCCGACCCGGCTCAGGTACAACCCCGGAACTTAACATTTCACCGATGCATCTGGATCTACTCTCTGGTTCTGTCCTCAGGGTCCGCAGTGCCGCTGTCACCCTGGCTGGACAGGCCCGCTCTGTGATTGGCCCACAGCTGTGGATGCTGTTACCACGGCGAACGAGGACCACCCGTGTGACGGAAACAAGTGAGACGACACGTTGCATCATCAGTGTTCGGTTCTCTGATCCCGTGTTCAGCAAACATTTACACTAATACTTTTTTATTAAGAAATGATGATGTCATCTTTCTTGGTGACATCATCAGTCGGTGACGATGATTTCTTAATAAAATGTCAACAATTCAATAATGAGGTTTCGTGCGAGAACTAAAGTGACATTTTAGGTTAAAAAAGAATATATAATAAAATAATTAATAATACATGTTTTTTTTTATAATATTATAAATGTGTAACTGACTTGTTTGTTTATATATATTTTTATATTCTAACTATTAGATTAGTGTTTTATGGAAGTATATAAGATCCATTAGAATATTTAATAATTTAACATATTAAATGTTGAAACTTTGAAACAATTTTTCAATCGAAATTATTATTATTATTATTATTTTTTATTTAAATCATTTCTATATTGAAACATTAAATATGTATATAATTTTTAAAAATGTAACTTGACTTTAAAAGTCGTTAAATAAACAAGATTGAAATTGAGAACATTTGTCTTTTAATTATTGGAATTTTAATATCAAACTGTGTGTAAAAACATTGATTTTAAAAATGTAGTTTTGTGTGTTAACTGAATTATTTAAAAATAAATCCAATATAGAAAGTATTGAAATTAAATTATTTATAATTAAATACTTAAAAACAAAACATTTTAACAAGAAAAGGTGAAGTTTCAACATTTGAAAAACTGAATTCAATATCCTCAGGTGCGCAAAGGGCGTCTGCGCAGCTGTGGATGCGCAGACATACCGCTGTGTCTGCGAAGACGGATACCACGGGGCCCTGTGTAACCTGCGGGGGGCGCCGGCGGGCTCGTGTCAGGGGGTGCGGTGTGTGCGCGGCCGCTGTCAGCACACGCAGGAGGGCGAGCAGTGTGTGTGCGAGCCTGGCTTCACCGGCGTGAGCTGCGACATCGGTGAGCAACTTCCTGCGGACGCTTGGAAATAAAATGACCCCTGACCTCTAAACGGCCTTTGACCCTCTCTGCTCTCAGAGTCGCCGTGTCGAAGCGAGCCAATCAGAGACTACCATCGTCTCCAGAGAGGCTCCGCCCACTGCCAGACCTCCAAGCAGTTCTCCTGGGTGGAGTGCAGGGGGCGCTGCCAGGCCGGGACGGACGGCGTGTCCGGGGCCTGCTGCGCCCCGCTGAGGGTCCGACGCCGACGGATCACCTACGAGTGCGACGACGGAACCTCGATCACGCAGGACGTGGAGAAGGCGGTGGAGTGTGGCTGCAAGGAGTGTGTGTGAGACTGCGCACACACTCACGCACGCACACACGCGATCTGTAGAATACCTTTGTCAAGATTAAATTGTTTTTCAGTATTTTTGTCGAGGACGCTGCCCTTGAGCAACGCACCTTGAAAGTGTAAAGGGATGGCGTGAGATGACATGTTGCCACGACAACCATTGTTCTAAAGTCAAGTGACAAAGCTTTTCCTCATCAAACTTGGACGAGCTTCAAACACCAAACATTTGAGTAACAACCATTCTTAAGGATACCATGATGCAACACAACAAGTACACACATTGTAGGGAGACGCACACACACTCGGTGACAGACACTGTGCAGACTTTTATTTGAGTAACCCACACACCTGCATGGTGACACACTCACATAAAAAAAAAACACACTCTTACACACACAGACACGCCAAGATGACACACAAATGGTTATACAAACGACCAAATGCACACACCAGTATGACACACATACTTGATGGCTACCAAAATAAGAAAAAAATCATTATGGCTACAAACACACGTACACAAACATGTCTACAAAGATACACACACGTACACAAACATTATTGCTACAGAGATACACACACGTACACAAACATTATGGCTACATAGATACACACACGTACACAAATATTATGTACTACAAACACACAGACACACTTCTTGAGTTAAATAAGTCACTGACGAATTGTGATGTCATCAATATGAGTCAGACTTGTGTAATCTGTTGGTATGTTGCCATGGAAACCCAAATTATGGTCCATTTCCTCTGATATTGTGAGTGAAACGCTGACGTGCTGGAATTTTTGTCGTTAACTTAAACTAACTTGATTAACTAGTTAAGGAACACTGTGACGCACACGACACACACACGAACACACACTTTGCTGCACCTTCTTACAACACCCGCTGCGAGATGAAACACACAAACAAGACACACACAAGTCCGGCCACACGTTGGCGCTGCAGCTCTTGTTGTGAACGCCATGATCAGCTGAGTCAGCTGGTCCACACACACAAACACGCCGATCCCTCACGGGGACCAACAGAAGAGGGTCTGCTGCAGAGGTCGGAGGTCAATGGGTTCACCAGGATCCACACAGTCCTGCTGGGTTGTCGGCATCTTTTCTTTTTTAAATTCTACTCTTTTAGATGTTTTTAACTTTTACATTTATTTTTAAATTCTTACTTTTGTTTTATTTTTGCATCGAACTGTATTTTTGATCATTTATGATCTTCCAGAAACGTTTTTTCAAGATATTTTGTTCTCACAGCGAATCAATATTCAACATTGACTGATATCAACGGAAAAAACAAAACATCTTAAACGTTTGTTTTTATATACAGTGAGGTGTCGTTACCGTAGGTCTCAGAGTAGACGCTCAAGACAGATTTAAGTTTTTAGGTAGACGTTCATTATTCGATGTGAAATGTTGATATTTATATCTTTCTTTATGTTTCTTGTTTGTGAATGAACCTCCATCATCTCGCGTGTTTGTGTGTGAGTCTCACGAACGAACGTAATCCTGACTAAACAAAAGTAACCGTTGTGTTGTCGTCGTCGACACGACTAACAGATTGTAATATATTTAACTAACGCTAACATCTCCTGTATTTTTGTATGTTGACGAGTCGCCCCGGATGTTTGTGCGGAAAACGAACGGCTGTTTTTTTGTTTTTATTTATTTCAATAAAAAAAAAACTGCTGACCTTTGACCCCCTTGTGTCAGGGCTGTCTGTGGGTGGAGGTCCAGGGTCAATGGCGGCTCGTGGAGATGCAAGAGTGATGTCGGGGGGGCGGTCAGGGGTGGGCAGCGCTCTTGAGACGGAGGCCGTTTAATGAAACGCTGATTTATTCGTCCCCTCGTAACCATAAAACATAATATATACCACACACACACACACACACACACACACACACACACACACACACACACACACACACACACACACACACACCTCCCCCAAACCTTCTATCTATGGCCCCTCCCCCCCCGCGCGTCTTTAAAGAAGCATAAAAAACGAGGCACCTTCCTCCCCCACGACTCGCATCTCTGCACCGACAACACAAAGAAGCAAACAAACATCAAAAAATCAAGTCTTCTACGCCAGGAATTCAACCAGCAACTCTTCCTCTCCTTTGCCTCTTAACTCGTCGACAGAAGAAGAAAAAAAAAAATCTAATTATCCGACATAAATAACTCGCAGTAAATAATAATGTATAAATACAAAATACAATTATATTATAAATGTTTGAACAATCGACAACACGTCTAAACAGGTGCTCAAGACAACAATAATGAAACAAACTATTGCGCACACAAAAAGAAACACACAACACGTGTGAGGCTGAATATGTAAACAAGACAAATTATGCACATAACGATTCTAAATAAATGTACTTGAACAAAATGTCTCGACACGCATCAATAAATGACAAAAACAACAAATTATTCAAGAAAACACACCACAGAGGAGCGACATGAATAATAGACGCACAACTGAGCAGAACAGCAGGAAGAAAGAACTTGTTGGTGGTTTTAATGGGAACCAGGGATATGAAAATGAAACGAAAAACTCTTCTGTTTCTGGCGAAAATCAACGATCCTCAGACCGACAACCAAGAATAATAAACACAAAACAACACATGGAAGAAAGAGTAAAGAATAACGATGAATAATAAACACAAAACAACACATTGAAAAAATAGTAAAGAACAATGATGAATAATAAACACAAAAAACACATTGAAGAAAGAGTAAAGAATAAAGATGAATAATAAAAACAAAACAACACATTGAAGAAAAAGTAAAGAACAATGATGAATAATAAACACAAAATAACACATTGAAGAAATAGTACAGAGTGACGATTAATAATAAACACAAAACAACACGTCGAAGAAAGAGTAAAGAATAACGAAGAATAATAAACACAAAACAAAACATTTAAGAAATAGTCAAGAACAATGATAAATAATACACACAAAACAACACATTAAAGAAATAGTCAAGAACAATGATGAATAATAAACACAAAACAACACATTGAAGAAATAATACAGACTGACGATTAATAATAAACACAAAACAACACATTGAAGAAAGAATAAAGATGAATAATAAACACAAAACAACACATTGAAGAAAGAATAAAGATGAATAATAAACACAAAACAACACATTGAAGAAATAGTACAGAGTGACGATTAATAATAAACACAAAACAACACATTGAAGAAAGAATAACGAAGAATAATAAACACAAAACAAAACATTGAAGAAATAGTCAAGAACAATGATAAATAATACACACAAAACAACACATTAAAGAAATAGTCAAGAACAATGATGAATAATAAATACAAAACAACACATTGAAGAAATAATACAGACTGACGATTAATAATAAACACAAAACAACACATTGAAGAAAGAATAAAGATGAATAATAAACACAAAACAACACATTGAAGAAAGAATAAAGATGAATAATAAACACAAAACAACACATAGAAGAAATAGTCCAGAACAATGATGAATAATAAACACAAAACAACACATTGAAGAAATAATAAAGACTGACGATTAATAATAAACACAAAACAACACATTGAAGAAATAGTCAAGAACAATGATGAATAATAAACACAAAACAACACATTGAATAAATAGTACAGAGTGACGATTAATAATAAACACAAAACAACACATTGAAGAAAGAATAAAGATGAATAATAAACACAAAACAACACATTGAAGAAATAGTACAGAGTGACGATTAATAATAAACACAAAACAAAACATAGAAGAAATAGTCAAGAACAATGATGAATAATAAACACAAAACAACACATTGAAGAAATAATACAGACTGACGATTAATAATAAACACAAAACAACACATTGAAGAAATAGTCAAGAACAATGATGAATAATAAACACAAAATAACACATTGAAGAAATAGTACAGAGTGACGATTAATAATAAACACAAAACAACACGTCAAAGAAAGAGTAAAGAATAACGAAGAATAATAAACACAAAACAAAACATTGAAGAAATAGTCAAGAACAATGATGAATAATAAACACAAAACAACACATTGAAGAAATAATACAGACTGACGATTAATAATAAACAGAAAACAACACATTGAAGAAAGAATAAAGATGAATAATAAACACAAAACAACACATTGAAGAAATAGTACAGAGTGACGATTAATAATAAACACAAAACAAAACATAGAAGAAATAGTCAAGAACAATGATGAATAATAAACACAAAACAACACATTGAAGAAAGAATAAAGATGAATAATAAACACAAAACAACACATTGAAGAAAGAATAAAGATGAATAATAAACACAAAACAACACATTGAAGAAATAGTACAGAGTGACGATTAATAATAAACACAAAACAACACATTGAAGAAATAGTACAGAGAGACGATTAATAATAAACACAAAACAACACATTGAAGAAATAGTACGGAGTGTCGATTAATAATAAAAACAAAACACATTGAAGAAATAGTACAGAGTGACGATTAATAATAAACACAAAACATCACATTGAAGAAAGAATAAAGATGAATAATAAACACAAAACAACACATTGAAGAAAGAATGAAGATGAATAATAAACACAAAACAACACATTGAAGAAATAGTACAGAGTGTCGATTAATAATAAACACAAAACAACACATTGAAGAAATAGTACAGAGTGACGATTAATAATAAACACAAAACATCACATTGAAGAAATAATAAAGATGAATAATAAACACAAAACAACACATTGAAGAAATAGTCAAGAACAATGATGAATAATAAACACAAAACAACACATTGAAGAAATAGTCAAGAACAATGATGAATAATAAACACAAAACAACACATTGAATAAATAGTCAAGAACAATGATGAATAATAAACACAAAACAACACATTGAAGAAATAATACAGACTGACGATTAATAATAAACACAAAACAACACATTGAAGAAATAGTCAAGAACAATGATGAATAATAAACACAAAACAACACATTGAATAAATAGTCAAGAACAATGATGAATAATGAACACAAAACAACACATTGAAGAAAGAATAAAGATGAATAATAAACACAAAACAACACATTGAAGAAAGAATAAAGATGAATAATAAACACAAAACAACACATTGAAGAAATAGTACAGAGAGACGATTAATAATAAACACAAAACACATTGAAGAAATAGTACAGAGTGACGATTAATAATAAACACAAAACATCACATTGAAGAAATAATAAAGATGAATAATAAACACAAAACAACACATTGAAGAAATAGTCAAGAACAATGATGAATAATAAACACAAAACAACAAATTAAAGAAAGAATAAAGATGAATAATAAACACAAAACAACACATTGAAGAAATAGTACAGAGTGACGATTAATAATAAACACAAAACAACACATTGAAGAAGTAGTACAGAGTGACGATTAATAATAAACACAAAACAACACATTGAAGAAATATTACAGAGTGACGATTAATAATAAACACAAAAAAACACATTGAAGAAAGAGTAAAGAATAAAGATGAATAATAAACACAAAACAACACATTGCAAAAATATTAAAGAACAATGATGAATAATAAACACAAAACAACACAATGAAGAAATAGTAAAGAACAACGATGAATAATAAACACAAAACAACAAATTCAAGAAATAATAAAGAACTGCGATGAATAATAAACACAAAACAACACATTGAATAATAGTAAATAACAACGATGAATAATTAACACAAAAAACACATTTAAGAAATAATAAAGAACAACGATGAATAATAAACACAAAACAACATATTTAAGAAATAGTAAATAACAAAGATGAATAATAAACACAAAACAACACATTGAAGAAAGAGTAAAGAACAACAATGAATAATAAACACAAAACAACATATTTAAGAAATAATAAAGAACTGCGATGAAAAATAAACACAAAACAACACATTGAAGAAATAGAAAAGAACAACAATCATTCCATAAAGACAAAACTTGTCAACTCTGTCATCAAGGACAGACTCAGAGTAAACTTCAGCCTCTTCAGTTTCATCCCGTTTGCCTTAAAACAAACTCCTCCGTCCACCTTCCTCCTCTTTGTTCATCCCTCTCTTCACCACCTGCTCCCATCCGTCCTCCACATCACCTTCTCCACATCTTCTTTGTTCGCACTTTCGCTTCTCTTCCTCCTGTCATCCCCTCCTCTTTGTCCTCTTCCTCCTTCTTCTCTTCCTTTCCAGATGTCCTTTTATTGATATGATCATGGTTAGTGGTCTCCAGGTGCTCGTTCCATCTCCAGTGAAACCACACACACACACACACACACACACACACACACACACACACACACACACACACACACACACACACACACACACACACACACACACACACACACACACACACACACACACACACACACACGCACACGCACACACACACACCCTGAGGCAGCAACGTCTACTGAATAAAGAAACAGATGATGGAGGAAAACAGGAGGACGAGAGTTCAAGACGTGATGCTAACAGTTAGCCGCCATGATCACTGGAGTTTGAATCTTTATTGAAATGTTAAAGTTCGACGTTTAAAACCTTTTCAAAGAGGAGGAGCTAATGTTAGCGTTAGCATCCTGGAGCGCTGGCGCGACTCGAAAAGTAAAACATGTAAACAATTTCAAGGAGAGAAAAAAAAAGATTTGGAAAATGAACGATAGATTTAAAAAAAAAAAAAGACTTGATAATGTTTTTTAAAAATGTAATGGATCTTAAAAGAACAAAGTTAAAGAAAAAGTCAATAGTAAAATGACAAATCAGCAGGATTTTGTTGTGCAGAGACTTGAGCGTTGCTGATCCTCATCCCGGCTTCGCTGTTAAACTTGAACGTTTTCGACTTCTTTTTTTTGTGTTTAGAAGCGAAGGTTCTGAACTGAGCTCATATGATGAGGTCACGCTCTGCGGCAGAAGCTCCGTCAACTCCTTATTTATTCTCGTAGCTTCAGTGTTTCTCAGCCCGCGGCCTCTTAGCTCGCCTCATTACAGGGGAGCCCCCCCCCCCCAAATATGTGTTTAACAACGTATGCGGAGCTCTGTCAGGTCACATGATCCGCTCCACCGGATTCTTTACGTCAAATTGAAGAGTCCACAACTTCAATTTAGTTTAGATAATTGTGTTTTCATCTCATGTTCAGCCTTTTTTACTTTACGGACAAAAGTGAATCTTTAAAAAAAAAAAAAAAAAAAAACTGTTTTCACATTTACTTTTATTTTCCGAATGATTCACTGCCTACTTTGGATTATTGGCTTGTTATGTCATTCTTTAAACATTTAACAAATGTACATTTCTACATTACATATATATATATATATATATATATATATATATATATATATATATATATATATATATATATATATATATATATATATATTTAATATACGCATGTATATGCATTTGATATATATTTGATGTATACATGCATTTTATATATACATATATATATATGATAAATGTACTGATATGCATTTGATATTTATTTGATATATACATGCATTTTATATTATATATATATAAAATGCATGTATACATCAAATAATACATAATTACAGTTATAAATATAAAGTGCATATACATCATTTATATCATTTATATATATGTATATATAAAATGCATGTATATATTAGATATATACAAATGCATTTTATATATACAGTATATGATATATATCTATATATATGAATTTTATATATATATATATAAAATTAAAAATGTACTCTTTTTAAATTAAAATCAAATTATATATATATATATATATATATACATATATTTCATATTTTTTTTCACACTATCTACATACATAGATAGGATAATATCATCTTTGTATTGATATTTCATCATCCTGTTAGCGATCGACTCAGACAGTCCCGCAGAGAAGTGACCACAGGGGGCAGAGCTGAGCCTTAATTGAACGGAGCGTTTCGCTTCCACGAGGGCTGCTCACCGGGGGGCCCTGCAGGAGGAGGGGCGGGGGACGGGGGTCTTAATGGGGCCTCTGACATTCACACAGCAGGGGGTGTGGATCCTGAATACACAGAGTTTGGAATCAGGTTTCGAATTAAAAGAGCAATTAATTTAATTTAATTTAATTAATCTAATTTAAATTTACTTCGTCACAGTGATTTTGAGTCGTGGAAGCTTGAGGAACTTGTGATGTCACTTCCTGCGCCCATTCCTACTATTTTGAAAAATAAATAATCCGAAGAATATTATTTAAAGATGCTTTATCAGGCACGCTTTTCATATAAGTGTTTTCGATATTGTGGTATTGTTTGAAGTACTTTTCAGTTTTTAGGGGTGTTAGATGTAATTTATGTTCGTATAAAGTACTTTTGAAGATATCTGTAGTGTGAGAAGTACTTTTGTGGTATTGTTTGAGTATGTTTATGTTAGTAAATAGTAAATATGAGGATGTTAAATATGCTGTAGTTAAGAGGCACTTGTGTGGAATTAAAGTACTTTTGAAGTTGTCACAACATTAACAACAACCTGACAACAGGTAAAGTATGTTTCTGTAGGTAAAAGTATTTCTGAGGTTGTGCTAATGCAAAAGTATGTTTATGTTTGTATAAGTACTTCTGAGGTTGTTGTAATGCTAAAGTATGTTTCTGTTTGTACAAGTACTTCTGAGGTTGTTGTAATGCTAAAGTATGTTTCTGTTTGTATAAGTACTTCTGATGTTGTTGTAATGCTAAAGAATGTTTCTGTTTGTATAAGTACTTCTGATGTTGTTGTAAAGCTAAATTATGTTTCTGTTTGTATAATTACTTCTGATGTTGTTGTAATGCTAAATTATGTTTCTGTTTGTATAAGTACTTCTGAGGTTTTTGTAATGCTAAAGAATGTTTCTGTTTGTATAAGTACTTCTGAGGTTGTTGTAATGCTAAAGTATGTTTCTGTTTGTATAAGTACTTCTGATGTTGTTGTAATGCTAAATTATGTTTCTGTTTGTATAAGTACTTCTGAGGTTGTTGTAATGCTAAAGAATGTTTCTGTTTGTATAAGTACTTCTGATGTTGTTGTAATGCTAAAGAATGTTTCTGTTTGTATAAGTACTTCTGAGGTTGTTGTAATGCTAAAGTATGTTTCTGTTTGTATAAGTACTTCTGAGGTTGTTGTAATGCTATAGAATGTTTCTGTTTGTATAAGTACTTCTGGTGTTGTTGTAATGCTAAATTATGTTTCTGTTTGTATAAGTACTTCTGAGGTTGTTGTAATGCTAAAGTATGTTTCTGTTTGTATAAGTACTTCTGATGTTGTTGTAATGCTAAAGTATGTTTCTGTTTGTATAAGTACTTCTGAGGTTGTTGTAATGCTAAAGTATGTTTCTGTTTGTATAAGTACTTTTGATGTTGTTGTAATGCTAAATTATGTTTCTGTTTGTATAAGTACT
This sequence comes from Callionymus lyra, assembly GCF_982586985.1. NCBI lineage: Eukaryota > Metazoa > Chordata > Actinopteri > Syngnathiformes > Callionymidae > Callionymus > Callionymus lyra. Next base: position 32,059,399 of record NC_141818.1, read on the forward strand.
TCTGAGGTTGTTGTAATGCTAAAGTATGTTTCTGTTTGTATAAGTACTTCTGAGGTTGTTGTAATGCTAAAGTATGTTTCTGTTTGTATAAGTACTTCTGATGTTGTTGTAATGCTAAAGAATGTTTCTGTTTGTATAAGTACTTCTGAGGTTGTTGTAATGCTAAAGAATGTTTCTGTTTGTATAAGTACTTCTGATGTTGTTGTAATGCTAAATTGTGTTTCTGTTTGTATAAGCACTTCTCAGGTTGTTGTAATGCTAAAGAATGTTTCTGTTTGTATAAGTACTTCTGAGGTTGTTGTAATGTAAAAGTATGTTTCTGTTTGTATAAGTACTTTTGATGTTGTTGTAATGCTAAATTATGTTTCTGTTTGTATAAGTACTTCTGAGGTTGTTGTAATGCTAAATAATGTTTCTGTTTGTATAAGTACTTCTGATGTTGTTGTAATGCTAAAAATTGTTTCTGTTTGTATAAGTACTTCTGAGGTTGTTGTAATGCTAAAGTATGTTTCTGTTTGTATAAGTACTTCTGAGGTTGTTGTAATGCTAAAGTATGTTTCTGTTTGTATAAGTACTTCTGAGGTTGTTGTAATGCTAAAGTATGTTTCTGTTTGTATAAGTACTTTTGATGTTGTTGTAATGCTAAATTATGTTTCTGTTTGTATAAGTACTTCTGAGGTTGTTGTAATGCTAAAGTATGTTTCTGTTTGTATAAGTACTTCTGATGTTGTTGTAATGCTAAATTATGTTTCTGTTTGTATAAGTACTTCTGAGGTTGTTGTAATGCTAAAGAATGTTTCTGTTTGTATAAGTACTTCTGATGTTGTTGTAATGTAAAAGTATGTTTCTGTTTGTATAAGTACTTCTGAGGTTGTTGTAATGTAAAAGTATGTTTCTGTTTGTATAAGTACTTCTAAGGTTTTTGTAATGTAAAAGTATGTTTCTGTTTGTATAAGTACTTCTGATGTTGTTGTAATGTAAAAGTATGTTTCTGTTTGTATAAGTACTTCTGAGGTTGTTGTAATGTAAAAGTATGTTTCTGTTTGTATAAGTACTTCTTAGGTTGTTGTAATGTAAACGTATGTTTCTGTTTGTATAAGTACTTCTAAGGTTTTTGTAATGTAAAAGTATGTTTCTGTTTGTATAAGTACTTCTGAGGTTGCTGTAATGTAAAAGTATGTTTCTGTTTGTATAAGTACTTCTGAGGTTGTTGTAATGTAAACGTATGTTTCTGTTTGTATAAGTACTTCTGAGGTTGTTGTAATGTAAAAGTATGTTTCTGTTTGTATAAGTACTTCTGAGGTTGCTGTAATGTAAAAGTATGTTTCTGTTTGTACAAGTACTTCTGAGGTTGTTGTAGCAGTAGCGGCTGCACAGACGTGCTGTGAAGAAGGTGGGAGTCAGAGTAAGTGCAGCCACATGTTTGCTGCCTCAGGCTCGCGGCGATGGATGAATATTTGATGGCAGGACGACCTACTTCAGCAGCAAATTTGTCTTCTTCTATTAGAGGACTGACACATATGTCAGCTTGTTGATCAACAACAATACAGCCAAAGTATAGCTTAGGTACTACGTAAAGAAGTACATAGTAGTATTTCAGTGGTCATAGTCATAACAGTAGTTTTTATACGAATTGTAAGTACAAAAGTAACACTAGTAATGACAAGTCATAGTAGAAAAAGAAGCAATAGTTCATAATTTAAATTCATGGTTTAAATACAACCAGAAGAACTAGCAGTAAGTAGTAGTACTGATTTAAGTACTCTTTTAGTTGTGGTACTATTGCAGTATGTTTGAAGTTGAAGTAATGATTTTCATATTTAGTGTTGTTTTAGTTCTTTTGCAGCTTTAGTACTAATTAAAGTACTTTTGTAGTCATCTCATTAATTAAGGAGGATTTAATTTGTAGTACTGATTGCAGTAATTTGGTAGTTTTAGTACTAATGTTAGTACTTTTGAAGTTGTCACACTAATCGCACTACCTTTACAGATGTATTAGAACTTTTGCAGCTAAAGTGCCGAGTGTGGTTCATTTTTTGTTGTTTTATTGATATCAGTACTTTTGTAGTTGTTGCACTTACTGCAGTACTTTAACAGTTATATTAGCCTTTTAATTATGTTTTAAGTTGTAGTACTGGATAAAGTCCTTTTCAGATTTAGTGTTGATTGCAGTACCTTTTAAGGTGTTTTACAGATTTAAGTACTTTTGTCTTTGTTCCACTTATTGTATTAGTCATTTAACTACATTTTCATTTGTAGTACTAGAAAAAGTACTTTTGCAGCTGTACCTTTGTAGTTGTTTTACTGATTTAAGTACTTTAGTAGTTTGTGTTGGAACAGTTCTCAAGGTGTCCACTGGTGTCACTGTTGAGTCAACATTGTCTGCTGCGTTGCTCAACAAAGAAGGCGAGTCGAAGTCTTCATCTCCGGGTCGGTGTAAAAATATCTCCACCACTTCCAGCGCTTCCTCGCACGACACGATAATCAATACAAATGATCAGCTTCATCGAATTAAAGGACCCGGAGAGCAGCAGAAAATAGAGCTGATAACAAGATCAACTTTAATGACTAAGAAGTTGTTTTTGGCCGTCGACCCGGGGTCAGAGTTCACACACGAAACCAGTTTATTTTCACAACAAAATTTATTCGAAGAATAGTGGTTTTGAAAAGAAGGTTCTAGCATCCAGTGAAGACTACCTGACACGACGTTACAGCTGATGTTTGGCAATAATGGCAACTTTTTTCTTTTTTTTTTCAAACCAAATTCAAGGGAACAAAAAGTATCTTACACATGCACAACGACGGAATCAGCGTCACCTGACGGTCAATGCAACCAAAGAACAAATCATCTTAAATCAAATCATTCGGGGAAAAAAAAAATAGTGCAGTCGATCAAAACTACGATAATCGTGATCTCGTTAAGTGCTCATTTACACACATTTATAAGCCTAAAATTCACAAGGTACAAAATAAGAAAAACAAATGTACATCAATAAAACTACAGCATGAGAAAAACATTTTAAATTATACAATTTTTAGTCAAACTGTAAACAGGAGATATTGAAAAAAAATGAGCTCCAGAACCTTCGCGTGTTTGTGAGCGGCGCAGCCCGTGGGGGGATTTGGGAGGCGCACCATGAAGGGGGGGCTTGGGTGTCCTGAGCATCGGCACAGCGCCCCCGAGGGCCCGCTGGACTGAAGGAGTGAGGTATATATCGTCAAACCCAAAAATGACTGCAGAAAAAAAAGCCCAGAAGGCCCGGCGGCGACAAAAGCCGCGGTGAGGTCACAAGGAAATCTCAGCAGGACACAATCCAGGCGGAGTCACGGCTAGTTTTGTCAGGAGTTTTGACGGCATTACACAGGCGAACTTTCGGGTCCAGCTACTTTAACTTCACACTCATGAAAAAGTATTGCCTTTTCCTTAGAATTTAAATTTGTCAGGACAAAAGTTTGGGGACGACAGCGTCCTCCTAAAAGTCTTCCTGTGTAACACCGACCTCTCGCTGCCCAGACCAAACTAGTCGACATTCTGTTCAACGTTTGCTTTACATCAGCGACAACTCTCTGTGTGAAACATCAGTTTCCAGGGCAGACCTGACTGAGTTTCAAACCTGGTGAAAAGAGGCTGACTAGGTTTTCCCTGAAGCTTCATAAAGGATCTGTCACATTCCTCTGTCAGAAGAGAGAGGGTTTCCCCCGACCATGGCTTACTGGACCTGCGTCCCTAAACATCTGAGGGAGTTTGAATTCACCAGCGTGTGCACTTGTCTGTACAAAGTGTGGGTTTCTCTGTTAGCATTACATCTGGCGTCGCCTGAAACAGCCGAGAAGACTCCTCTGAGCAGGTCATGGACAATCAGGAATTTTTTCGATTTAAGATCAGGCTGTGACAGTGGATCACTGCTAGGCCTGCGATGAAGGTTCAGTACCTGAATAAGTGAGAAAGGAGTGTTACGAGGGTCCCTGAGGGCTTGTTGGATTTCTGCTGAGTCTATTCTTACCGAAGTGCCTCCACCTAGGTAGTCTGCAGTTTCGGGTGTAAGGTTACAAAACATGGTCAACCGAAGAGAAAACCTTTTTTTTTTACATGATGCACAAATCATTCACACACAACTTTAAACGAGTAAGAAAATGATTGCAAAAAGAGCCACTACGAAAGCCGTTGCAGTGACGTACACACACCTTGGGTGCTCCTTCTTTAGGGAAATATTTAATATTCAAAACCCTCCGGACAACATACAACAAAAAGTTTTTTTTTTTAGAAAAGCGCTTTTAGATTCACCAGCCTCGTAAGCAAAAGGACTGATTTTTGGGGGTTTGTACACCAGCATGCAAAAGTATCAAGGGGTCACGAAAACCGTCCTGCAACAAGGACGCTCTTTTCCCCTCCCGCGACGCCACCCCCCCACCATTGAAAAACAGTCCAAAAACACCAACCGTCCAATCTGCTCTGTGAATGTACAATTCTGCCTCGCCTGAGAAAAAGACGGCAAACGGTCAAAGGGGTAACGCAGTTATATACAACCCTCCCTCCGAGTCGGTCCAGTTACCTACCCATAAATAAACTGTCTACTTAAAAAAAAGACCCCCCCCCCCACACACACACTTCCCCTTTTTCACAGATCAGGCTTAAAAAGACTACGACTACACTAAACTCCTAAATTCAATATGACTACGCCGTCTGTCAACGAAAAACTGGAGTCGCTCTGCCACGTTGCCATATGCTACATGGTGGGAGATAACAAGCAGGAACATATTTAGAAACACCAAAAGCAACAGAGTGGGGTTGATTTTACCGACGTCTGAATTGTTTCCCTGAATCATCGACGGAAAAGGCTCGCCCTCTTCCTGCACAAGATATATCTGTATTTACATATGAGTTTGTGTCTGCGCGGGCTTGTATAGTTACATCTATGTGCACATATATTTTACATAGTTTACATAGATTAGAGGTTAGTTGTGTTTTTTTTTTTGTTTTGTTTTTTTACATTCAGTTTTTAACTATGAGGAATAAGAGGAGGTATCTAGGAGGAACAACGAGGGGATTTTGTGGTTCCACGTGTTCCGAGGAGTGGTCTTATTCCTGCAGCAGGCCCACTTTTGCGTCTCTCAGGTGTCTCGAAAATTTAGAAATGGATGATAGTTCTGTCCTTGGTGGGCCGCCAACGACTTTTCACTAAGACTGAACATGAGGGAATGTTAACGGAGGGCTAGGACCCTCGGCCAGGAACGACTACACCGCATGCAAGAAGCAGGGACGAGGATGGCGATGACGTTGAATGTAAGTGGTTCAATGGATTTTTCTTCTGAGGTATTGTGTTGTCTTTTTTTCATGTTAACTTACATTTTCTTTACACCAAAATGGAAAACTTCAAAGATGGAAAGAGAGAAGTCGCCTTCCAGAGTACATCGAATCTCTTTCAGAATGTTTCGAGGGGACAACTGTCCAAAGAGACTCGGATTTAGAAGACCAACGCGGTGGACTATTCGATGAACTACGAGAGCGCCCCCTGCCCAGAGTTATTCATATGTACAATCCTTGCTGTACGTAAAGCACTGAAAAGTATTTGGCTGAAAAGATAACCAGTGAAAAGAGAATATGAAAGGCTTGTCAGGAGAGTTCTGGCTTCAACCCAGAGGAGGTGATTTTGTCTCTTCTCACAAAAGACATCGTCTGGCAAATGAACTGCACTTTGATATCATGCTCACCAAGAGCTCGACTCGCCTGAGCAAATGTCACCCAGCTCTGCACGTAGTGTCCCAACTGAAAGTTCACGGCGACAGCAAACAGCGACATGGTAAAAGCTACGAAAGAGAGCAGAAATAAACCCTTGAAGCTGAAAGTCCTGCCGGGTCTGCTAAAAACAAGGATGGCACAGCCTCTGTGAAAACCAGGAAATGGGCGAGACAGAATACAGTGAACGTGGGTGGGATGGGATGTTGAGGAAAGTAGATGAATGATCGTCGGATGGAATTAAACTTTGACACAAACTGAAGGGTGCTTTAACAGCAATTACTATTAGGAATAAGGGTTCATTGATGCAGTAAAAAAGTGAAGGAATCTGCTGATTCTTTAAGGGTTAATTCATTTTATTTAGCTCTTTCCTTCAATGTCAGTTTTATTCTGAAATACGTAATCTCTGTTCCTTATCTTATCTTAAAGACTGACGTCATCATATTATATCAACATTTAAGTGTATCTACTTTGATTTGAAGTCAACCAAACCCCTCGGGCCCAATAAAATAACTGGTGCGACCTGGTGTTGGCCCCCGGGCCTCTTGAGGTGACCAGAATTCAGCTTTGGGGGCCTTCTGACGCTTCTGCTGACCGTCCTACAGCTAGCTACGAACAACTCTTCTTCTTCAGGTACAACAAAGGGACACAACAAAGAGCTCCAGACAACACAAAGTAGCTGGTCCATGTAGGTGGCCTTTCAGTCCCAAACACTCCTCCGCTCTGAGACAAAGCTTCCGTGTCGTCATGGAAACCCTCCTGAAATTCACCCATTAGCTTTCGATTCCGAGTATAATTCCTTTTGAGCATCCCTTGCAGTCAAAACAGACCTGCGCCCTGGTTCCCTGCTTCTAGTTCCTCATCAAGATCTTTGTCTGAGTGGACTTCTGCCGAGTAAATCACAGCCAGCTCTGTTAAAAGGCTGTTGTTTAAAGTGAGGGGGAGGGAGCCGCGACCTTCAGCGGCCCACCGTCTTCTATACTTCGCTCAGACTTCATTGGGCCTGCGTCAGGCTGTCTGAATGCCATCTGGTGGGTTCTTTTCGGGAGGCACATCGAGAGAAGCTTTTATGTCACATTTCTGATGCGAGAAAGGTTTTGCATGAACATCTGTTTCTTACAAGACTTTGGTTGCTGCTCTGTGGAAACAGCCATTAACCAATCCTGATGCAGGAAGACGGAGGTCTTGTCGAATGATGCCATTTTTGTCTGGTTAATACAGGAGCAAAACGTGCTTTTCATTTTAAACAGTGGCACATTTATGTTTCCGACTGAAATGAAGAAGCAGATAAAAGGCTGAAGTCCTAGGTAAAATGGACTCTGGTTTAGAGAGTTGCGATTCCAAATTCCAGTTTGCGCCCTTAATGCTACTTGTTAACTCAAGGCAATTCTACAATGTAACTGCAGCGATCATCATTACCTAGAGTCGTAATGACTATAGTTTTAGTTTGATGTCGGAAAATGATGGAGCATTAAGGTTGGCCTTGCCTCTAAGTAACATAGTTAAACGCTAAAATGTTATATAATGAAAATAATTTATCGACAAATGGCTCTGACATTTAAAGGAGCTGTGAAATCACTCTTGTAGCAGAAGTCTACGCCGGTTCAGATGGAAAAATAAATATAACTTCCCGGCAACAGTCTCAGCAGAAGTCTCCTTCAGCTCTGAATAAAGGTTTTCCAAACCCTGCAGAGAAAATCATGTGATGTTGCAGTAAGGTGGCCAGGGTTAAGAGAAGCATTCCACCTTCAATAGAGAGCAGTCTCCTGGCTCAGCTCTTTCTTTACCGCATAATGTTGAGTCCCTACCCTTCCCTCGCTAGTAAACACCATCCCTACTATGGTCTCTGAATTGGAGGAGATGGTCCCAATAAAAAGAATACATAAAAGTTGAGGCATGTGCAACTACAAAGCAGCAGTTTATACATTTTAGGGACTGCCAGCTTGACCATCGTGGCACTGCAAACAAACTTAGCGGGGGTCGTTAGAAGATGAAGGAAATGTCAAAATAAGGGAACCATAATGTCAACAGAACCGCAGGGAAGATGGATGAAGACGAAGGCTTCTTTTTTTAAGAGATGAAAATGAAACAAAACAGATATTTTCACAGAGGCAGAGCCTGATGTTCTGCAGCGACTGGACTCAACACACCCACCTGCTTCTAAAAGAGACACGGCAGACTCCCAGCTTTATAATTATACGTATAATCCACCCACACAAAGAATGGCTACCTGATGAAGAGTGCTGGAGAGGAAGGACTGACCTGGCTTCTGGCTTCGAAAAAACAAAGTGATTTTAAGAAAGTAAAAATATCTGAAGTGGCGCTCAACATCCTGTTTACAATCAGCTGCTATGAAGTGGTTAGACCTGAGGTATAAACTGACAACCAGAGAAAGAGACAGTGGAGCTCCAAGCCTGGACTAGAACGGAGGGCACAAGTATCGTAGAGCCTGGTAACAAGATGGCGCACCATGTCGCGTCTGCTAAGCGAGGTTATTCTTCTGTGATACAACCCTTGTTTGGAATGTGAGCTCCTTTCACGCTGCGTTTCTATTGTGTTGTCAATTTCGTTGTTCGTGTGAATAAAATCTTCTTTTTTGTCATTGATTCAACCGAATGTTTTCGGTTTTTCTGACTCAAGGTGACGATCAGTTCAGGTGATGGAACTGTTGCGATGAATGTACAGTTGTACCTGCTTCACAAGCATGACGATGATATGAAACGTGCGCCTTTAGTGTGGGATCAATTCATGAGATATTTTATGTTTTTTGAATTGCAGAATGTTTGTAGAAGTATACATCTATTTAGTTATATTCTAAACCAAATTGACAATGAATAACAAAATACCCAAACAGATAATATTCATTTTTAACTATTCATTTTTTTTATTTAAAGAAAGAATAATTCCTTACCTAAAAACCTTTTTTGTTTTGTTTAGACATTCTTCACGGAACAGTTTTTTTTTAAATCTTTGTGGGTCACTAATTCAATACTGGACGGAAATGTTGTCGTGTATAAATTAGAGGGTTAGTTCCCGCAAAATTCAAATTTCACTCATTCTTAAAATAATCTGTTCCATTTAAGAGTTATAGACAAAATTGTTTGTTCATTTTAATGTTCCAAACAAACTTTAAAAAGACTGTATTTTAAGCTTGTTTTTAGTGGACGCTGCTATGCCAACATCCTACACAGACAGGAAGTACTCCAGAAGTCAATTAATTTGGGTATCTTGTCTGAATTTAGCACATCCTAGAAACTGCATTGTGAAAGGAGCTACAACATATTCCACAGTAAATGTTCACAAAGCCTTTTCTACAACAACAAAATCTTCCATTCTGGAGTTCTCAAAAAGACAAAGAGTGACACACAAGACAGCGTGTGCTGCCATGTTCTCTCTCCTACAAGATGAACCCGTCCAAAATCACGTGAGACTCGGTTTGAAAGAATTTGGGTGTTTGCAGCCCTTGAGCTTCGTCACAAGAGATCTCTCTTTAATCCCAACAGGTGTCTCTGTCACTGTACTAAGAAAATAAATCTGAGAAGAGGTAGGGTGGCAAATATTGGTCAGTCAGACACTTGAAGCGTCCCACCCACTCTTTGCAAGAGGGAGGTGATACAAAGCTCAAACAGAAAGAGAATAAAAGAAAAGAAACAGCGGAGGATACTGTATTTCCCAGAGTATCGTCTATCCCTTCGCTTGGCTCCCAGGTAAGGGATACGTAGAAGTATGAGGCACGGAAAGGAGTCATTATTCTGAGAATGAGGTATAACACTCGGCCATTGTCGGCCGAGTCAATATATAGTTTTTATGTTTGTCTATAGAATCTACAAATATCCATAAATAACATCTAGTACAGGTAGTTAAGTGCGCCACTTTCCGACTGACAAATATTGCTGCCCATCCCGTTGGCTCGATCCTGAGACATTAAAAGTACTGAAGGCTACCGCCATACGCCTGCAACGCAGTATGATGGAGTGGAGAGGAGAAGCAACAGTCCTGAAAAGAAAGAGTAAATCAACTGCATTTGTGTTGAGACATTCATTGTGTGAGTTCATAGATGAACAAGTTGAGGTTTCAGAAGTGAGGCGAAGGCTACGTCCACATCACATGCGGCAAAACATGGAAGTTCTGAAAGTCATGGCAGTTTCAAAGTTTATCGCGATCCTAAAGGGGTCTTATAACTGAAAGGGTGTGTTTCAGAATAAAAGCATGGTGGTGTGGACGTAGCCAAACTTGGCAGGGGGAGCTGTCGAACACGTGGCTTTAGACACTCATTTCAAAGACAAATAAATACATGCTAAATGGCATGCACCCCTGCTCAGGCTGATGATGGAGGAAAACATTTAAAGCAAAGTAAAAGCAAAGTGGCCCCTTTCAGGGGGGTTTAGTCTCGGTGCTGACGAACCTTGTAGTGCCAAATGTGTCTTTATCTTCCACATTTGAATTAAAATCACGTGATTATAAATTGTATAATAAAACGATAAATTAGGTGTTCATTAGCCTCAAATTGATTTATTTAATCAAGTGCTTTTTTTCTGACAACACGGGGCTTCGATCCTGTTTTCACTATCAGATCATTGTCCTTCGCTCGGTCCAACTTCACGCGCACCTTTTAGACACTTTGAGTGCTCGGCATCGTCAAAGTGTTGGACGCATTACATGCACAACGTCCCCGGCTGTACCTTTCAATCGCGTCAAAGTAGGATTGTATACAAAAGTTAGTTTTTTCACTTAAAAATGATTAGCAGGATTTCTCATCAGCCACAAACTAAAGCGGTGCATGCCATTTTTAACAAGGAAGTGCGAAAAACAATTGTACAATACATTTTAAATTGAGTGAATCATAACCAGTAGGTCAATAGATACCGAGGTACAGTTCCTTTAAATCTCACAGACTGCGTGAGCACCAGGCAGTGTCGGAGCGAAGGGCAACATTTACGACAAAAGAAAAACAAAAAACAAATCTCGACTCGAGAGAATTTGCATGATGGGAAACAGATACAATGGGTTTTTTTTCAGGAGACGAGCAAACTATGTTCAACAACATTTTGATTATCGAAGTGACGTGGTGGAGGAGTGTACCTCCACGTCCACGCTTCTGGTGTTTGTCCTAAAAGTGCTTTGTTTTGAAGTGAGAATAACGCCGGTACTTTGTCTGTTCTACCTCGTGGGTTTTGTTACCAGCAATGGCAATATCTAGGTTTGTCTTGTCCTCCTGTATGTCAACTGTAGGTCCTACAGGAAAGGACAATATTTCAAACACACATTATCTGTCTCAGTTACCCTGAGTTGGAAAAAAAAGAAAATCTTCTGGAATAACAGATTGGCTTTTATAAGTCATAATAATTTATAATATATTAAATCTGCCTTTCCCAAACCTCTACCAACTAACCCTCCCCACTGCATATGGCCCACCCGCCACCCCGGAATAGACCCTAACCTATAAATGCTCATTGTCGTAGTACACTGCTAGAGAAACTGTCTTTGACGTTTGGAGGAAATAAGCATCTTCACTGCTTCGTTTGATTAGGAAAGTAATAAAGAGATGTGTTGTTGTTAGTTAAACCTAGCTTGCGTCAATAGCTAAGGCTAGCTAAAGCAGTTCATAGAAGGAAAAAAGGATAGCAGCAGAGTTTCACATTCTGATTCCTGAAATCTCTCGCCCAAGATTTACACAGGTGGATGGGCACACTTGACCATACGGCAGCTCAGGTGTTTCAGGATCAGCAGTGAGACACTGATAAAGGTCCATGAGGTAGCACTTCACCGTCACGGCAACAGCCGATCCATGATCAGATCGGTCCAGGATCTAATTATGGATCGCCGTGCCAGACGTCGTGAACCTCCGACCGATTGCGAGGCTTGTGACTGGGCTTTAGAGACAGACCATAATAAGTGCATGATGCGAGGGCAACAATGCCGAGGTAACCTGGTCTGTCAGCGCCAGACCCAAAGTGTAGTGCAAAAGAAAGCAAAACAAATCAAAAGATAAAAGATTGAGGAGAAGAATCATCAAAGTCAGTAGTTTCCACAAAAACCCACAAACATGCATCCCTGAATGACTTGAGTCTTTCAAAAAACGGACGGGTCACTGTTGCTTTCGTCCGCACAGATGCGAGCAGGATATCGTCGGGAGGAAAAAGAGGTTTGAGGTCGAAGAATTATGACTACCTGGCAAATGGGTGTTGATTGAGAACCCTTGAGTGAAGAACTGATGCATGACTAGACTCTTCAGTCAGTGTCGGTATCAGCTCACTTACCAGTCGGTGGCATCATGAGAACGGAGCAGACATTGTCTTTCACTTTTAAGGAGGTACGCTTTCACCTTCCTTTTGACTTTCCACACAAATGGGAATTGTTCAAGGTTCAGAAGTAAGGTTGTTTTTTTTGTTGGGCTGGGGATTATCAGCATGCTTTCGTCAATTTCACTTGTTAGGTACAAACTCCTGACTCGCTTTTTTGTTGTCGCAAAGAGATGCTTGTTTAAAACCATCTGATTGGAACTACTTAATGAATTAGCTTTTAAGGAATATTTGAGTTATCCCAGCATTTGTGCTCACCCAGATACTGCAGAGTAAATTGGCACAAACAGAGCCCCCGTCAGTTCTCCATGATCTTGTCGTTTGACTGAGGTCACGTGTGTTATCAAATTAATCGAGTGGTTTGTAATTGTCATCGATGTCTTCCTCGTTCACATTGTCTTTGAGTTCTGCGGCTGCCAGCGGCAGACCATCGTCTTCCCCGGGCACCGTGGGTATGTTCTCTGATTCCACGGGAAAATCCTGCGCGCCAGCTTCCATCTTCGTCATCAATTTCAGCTTCTTCTTTGGGGGGTTCTTCAGGGTTCCCAGGCGTTCTTTGACCTTATACTCCAGGGTGCTGTGCGGAATCCCGTACATATTTTGAGCTTTAGACACGCTCATCTTCCCGCTCATTACCACTCCAATGGCCTCCTCCAAGATCTCACTGTTGTATTGACGATAACGGCCTCTCTTCTTTCTTGGCTGCTTGGAATTTGGATCTCCCTCGACATCAGAAGTGGAATACGCAGGGCCGGAGCTGGAATGGTCCAAGTCGGCATTCCAATAGTCCCCTGCCCCGTCCAGCAGGCTCCCGAGGCTACCGCCTCTCCGATTCTGCTTAGGCAAGATGGCTCTAAGTTTTCGACTCAAGGTGTTCTCCCCATGACCGCCTCCAAGCCCCATAGCTCCATAGCCATACAGCTCGGAGGCATGAGAATCCCAGGAGAGATCCATCCCACGCACCTGTGGGATCTTCAGGTCGACAGGTGGTGAGTGACCCTGGTCTCGTTTACACTCACTGTGGTGGGCCTTGGAGACCTGATTGTGGTGGTGATGGAAGGAATTCTTGTAGGAGAAGGCTCCGTGGTGGTGATTTTCCAGGAATGTAGGCAGATCTTTGAGGTCACTGAGAGCCCCACTTGCTTGCTTTAGCTTCATCAGGCTTTCCAAGTGGGCTTTGCTCCCCCAGAAGGAAGGGGACCCCTTCTGGCCGAGCAGAGAGTGGGGCTGCCCATGATTGAATAAGCCTGCGGATTCCAGGTTGGCCAGGGAAAGAGCAGCAGGCTGGCTAAGGAGGCGGTGCTTCTGGCTCAGCAGCTCTTCCTTAATACGGAGGGAGCGAGCCAATGGTGGCTTGAAAGAGTTGGAGTTGATGTATTTCTCCCTTAGTCCGTGCTGCTGGCTCCTCCGCAGGGGTGCGTCCTCCACGTCCACATGCGGCAGTGGGTGCTCTACTTTCACGGAATGTCTGAGTGAAGAAAAAAAAAATTGCTTTGAGAACGGAATACTTAAGTCCAGATGATTTACAGAATAAAAAAATATGTTTTGGAAAACTTTTTTTTTATCTCCCTATTGTTTCCCTTCACTCAGAGACCCCTGTAATCGGTCACAGTTTAAATTGAGTTGATTGGCCTCGAGTGGTATGATTACATAACTCTCAAACAACATTTCTGAACCAGCATTTCAGTTCAAATTATCTAAAGACTGTCGGCTGCTGAAAATGCAAAGAGCCTTCAGCCCGTACACCTACAGCCTGTCGCCGTGGCAACAGTAGGTTCTTTTAATACATATTCTCTCAGGCCATAATAAAGGAGAATAGCTTGTTGTGTCAGTGGACGGCACGATGAAGTTGGTGGTGAAAAAAAAGCTTTCGTGAGCTTCTGGACGACCAACTGTGAGACGTGGGGAGTGCCCAGCGGGAGCTTTTAAACAGATTATCACAGAGGGCGGTCGTTAGCATGTTGAAAACAATACGAGGGACTTACTGTCTGCTAGCTAATGGAGCGTTCTGTTACAGTTAACGTGAAGTCATCAGGGAGAAAACTCCAGACAGTTACGGTGGATATAAGTGTCAAAGAGAGCTTATAATGAAAGAGGCAAACATCTCCAGGCTTTACGTCCTTTAGGCGAGAAAAGGGGCTTGTCTTGCTGAGTCAGCCTTAATTGGCTGAACCAAGCACTAGATTGGGACGACCCTGACACCTTATGACCCACCCATGTTGAATCAATTGTGCTTTGAAAAATAGTTTTTCAATATATGCTTCTGAGCATTTCGGTTTCCAAGTACTCCTCACATTATGACCACGGCTTTTGAGCTAAGATTTGTGACAAAGCATGGATGGTGCAAGTTATATCTTCTTGAGTACAGTGCTTGAACACATGTAAACCTGCGGTAGACTGTCATTTCTGTAAGTGTTGAGATGAGAAAATAAATACAATGATCATGATAACGACAGGTCATAATCCACAGATTAGCCTTGCACTGCTGTCTGTGGCTGACTTGACGCCCCAGGCAAGATTTCATGAATTCCACCCACCCCCCCATCCCACAATTCAGTGCACACGGACACAGAAAAAGTGCTGTGCATGTGCCTTTCTATTATTTTAAGAGTATTAAAACAAATGTTTATAACAAAGACAACATTGAAATGATGAACTGTGTGGAAGTGGAAAAAAGAAATGACTCTCAGACGGATCTCTAGGACCTACTGTTCTCCTTCGAGAGAGCTCACCGAAAATAATTGGCTTGACAAAATATGAACACGCGGTATTGTCTCTCCAGCGTGTCCAGGATCTGACCCAGGGCCTCCGCCCAGCTGTAAACTAGTCCAGGAGATATCCAGACACTCCATGCTCTTAAGGGTGCAGTTCATCTCTGTTCGCCGCCTTTATTGTTGTCACACATTAGAAGGAGATCAAACCGGGCTGAGATGAAGTAGCCGGGATTAGAGCTACAGCGTCAATGGGGGAGGAATTTCGGAACCCCCGCCGTTAATATTTCATGACCTGTTCATTAGAGACCCGGGAAAGGCCTCGGGCAAACGGGGGGCCCCCAGCCCCAACGAGAAGGGTGCCAAGTCTCACCCTAAGGGGGTTTGATTTAATATCCAGCCGTCTTGGACGAACACAAAAACAACTCGTGACGGCTTCCTACAATCACAGCACATTAAAGCAGGGGGTCGGGCGTCAGCGAAACTTCAGACGGTGACGCGAGTCTCCATCCAGACCTGATAACTCTCGAGGTCAGCGGGGAACTAAAGGTCGCACTAAGAAGGATGAAGAATGTTTTTAAGGTTTTGACAACTCAACTATTGAGCCACTTATCTACAGATATTCCTGGAAATGGCAGCTGCCAATAATCGTTCCCCCTCTCCACTTCCTTTTGACTTCAGGCCTCGTCGATACCTCAGAGCACCATCACCTGGTGAACTCTGAGTCGGGGTGATGGATCGAAGAGAGTTTCTCAACGAAGCAAGAGTTTCAAGAACAAGTATTGATTATTGATCGGGAGTACGAGATGCACGGTGGGAGTTGAGCTTCAGGGTTGTTTAAGACTGAATCACGATTGACTTCACAACCTCAATATTTATTTAAGTCGATAGTTAGGAGTCAATTCTACTCATTTTTATTCTTCAGGTCTGTATGAACAGGTCTGAAATCCCCAGCGCCGGCTGTGTTCAAGTTTTAGTTGAACCTGCTCGAGCGTAATGTTTGTTTTCCTTTGGTGGGGGGAAGATCAGTTAATAAAAGTGTCGGAAACTAAATGAATCATCGATTCAACTTGTTATTTTTTCACCATGAGATGCTTCACAGCATCAAGTCCTGCACATCCGATTATAAATACATCTCGGATGTTCAAGTATAAATTGTTATTAAACTCAGTAAAGATTTATTTTTGTCTACAGTGTAAATTAAATGTATTTTTTCGTTCTTTTATTAATGTTACAACAGTACTGGTATTGTCGATGTTTATCGTCTTGTCAGTAGTACATTCAGGGCTCAGTACACGGCTGTAGGGTACTGGTCCAGTGGGAGCTACTGCTAAAACACAACTATTTGAAGAAAAGCAATGATGGAATGTTACAGACGAACAGTATGGAAGTATTTGGATTTTTTAAAATGTCTTTTTGGATGAAGACGAAGACAACTGAGCTCCAGTCACTACATTAAAATGAACAAACATTTTTGTCTATAACAGATTACTCTGAAAATTAACATTAGTCGACATGAGGGTGAGTAGAAAAGTTTTAATTTCAAGGGAACTATTACTTTAAGGTAAAAATGGCTCATATTAGAATTATGTGGATTGGCTTTCAAATGGACCACAAACCAGTGAACAGTGGTGGAGAAGGAAAGAACAACTGTACAGAGGAACAACGTTCGCCTCTGGCTCAAACCGGTTAAGGGTCCTCTCTCACCTTAGGAGCACTCTTAGAGCTAGAATTCTTTATAAAGATAATAATAACTGATCATTGCGGGGGAAATATAGAGATGACAAAGGAGATTTGAAGCAAAAGACAAATAAATAGTTTGCAGGAAAGCATAAACCCCCCTCCCCCCATCTTCTCTACAGCGGGTAAAATAAAATGTTACAATGAAAACGAAATTGTGACGATAAAAGTATGACAAGCACGTTGATGTGGCAAAAGCAAAAGTACTTTCTTTTGTTCATTTCCAATTATAATGTGAAATAATTGAAGAAAAATTGGGAAAAAAACATCTTGATCTGTGTATATAAAACTATAGAAACAGAAAACTAGTTTAAGTGACAATGGTGAAAAAAGCTTTTTGCGAAAAGATGTCTAAAAGAAAGAAAAAAGAAGAAGGCTAATGAAAGTTGCGATCGGAACCGGGCGATGGATTATTCTCTTCGAACGGAACGTTTGTTTCTTCCAACCCAGATGCCGGACGTGAGGCTCAACGGCCGTGACTTACCCTTTGACCCCCGTGGTGAAGCCGGGGAAGGTTTTGACGCTGTCGGCGCTCTTCTTGGTGGAGAGGTCTAGGACGCCATCTAAGGGAGAACAGAAGAAAGATGAGTTTCAGGGGTACCCATGACCCTCTGGTCACTCTGTCCCTACCCTGCATGCTAACTTCGAGGCCCTTAACGTGCTGAACCCTCTGAGGTTGAGATGTCATAATTACGTGGCTGGAGCTCAAGTGAGAACTCGGTCGGAGCGATCAGACCGTATTCCTTGGATTGCTCTTGAGAAGATGTCGGGGAGATATGGGGTTCGGGAGGAAATACTCCACAGTAATGGAGAGACACACTTGATCAGCAGAACTGCCTGAAGACCAGCCTTTCCCGTCCGAGTTTAAGGAATAAAACCTGTGAAGCTTTATGCAAAAGAAGCCGCAAGAACGGAAGCGTTGCCGTGGAGACACGGCCGCCACTCAGGTAGATCAAATATTGATTACATTCCACAACATTATTATTGTTGTATGGAGGACATTAAAGAGGAACACGGATGCTGCACGATTCAAGTGGACGACCGAGACGAGAAAATAATCATGAAACCGTCAGCCATCGATTGTGCGAGGAAAAAATATTTACATCTGGACTTTTTCTAAAGACGTCGACGAAAAAAACGGGGTTTACAGAAATAAATACAGTTTAAAAAGTGTAAATCATTTTAGATCCATCGGCAAATTAAATCGAAATGAAAAAGATGAAAAAAAAGAGATAGAATGCATTACAGGAAAACAAAAAAAGAATCTGCGAAAAACCAAAGCAATAAAAAAATTGTACAAAAAACATTATATTAAGTAAAAAATGTTGTTTTCAAATTGACAAAAACCTTTCAAAATAAATCCATATTAACAAAAAAATGTTTGAAATGCCAATCAATTATTTTTCCAAACAATTTCAGAAAACGTTATGCAGAAAAAATACAAATAGCGATAAATGCAAAAAACATAAAAATGTGAAACAAAACCTCAAGATCTAGTTTTTCAAATGGTTAAAAACAAATCTAAATATGTAAGACACAGAATGAAAAAGAAATTCCCTAAAAAAATTAAAGTAATTCCCCAAATATTAAAGCGAACAAACACAATATGAAACATGAAAGGTTTAGATCTGTTTTAAAAAGGCAAAAAAATAAACTCTTACAAGCATTTGAAAAATCCTGCAGAAATTAAAGGAAATTTAGTTTAAAAATGCTGACATTCTATTATTTATAAAACGGTGCCTGGAGGAAGTTTGTCCTCTTTATTTTAGATGCGACTGAATACTCACATGACGATGTTAAGATTCTGTAGCGGGTTCATCGGTGACTTCTCAAGTCGACGTAATAACAGGCGTGTTCACACCAGGAAGGTGATAATTGTGACGCTCATTAGACCCGACGAGGATCTCATTACGCCCGGTTGTTCTTTTACTCCGTCAACATATCAAATTTGTTTTAGCTCATGAATACCGCTGGTGTTTTCATCATCTCATGTTTGCGCTCAGTCTTTTTTTTTTTTTGGCCAGATTAAAATACATAATCTCGACAAGCTTAGCTCGACGCGAGCGGGTTCCCCGGGTCCGCAGAAGGCTTCCAGGGTTTGAAGGGTGGAAAGGTCAGATGCACTTTATGGATTAAAATAGCAAAACACTGATGAGGCGGAGAGCAAGAAAAACATGTTTTTATAGACATTAACGATGGATGCATCGAACAGCAAGAGCGCGGGAGGCACATTTTTCATGTCAATAATGTTTCTTTTTCATTTTTCTTCTCTCAATTTTAATTCTAGCATCAAAAAAAAAAAAAATCTAAATTAAAGCAAAGGCCGTAACACTACAAATGTTGAAATTACAAAGAAGGTATATTAAAAATTTATTAAAAAAAACAAATGCTGGAATAATAGCACTAGAAAAATATTTTTAAAACAAATTAAATAGAATAGCTATTTACTACATACAATAAAACAATCAATCTCCAACTAATTTAATAAATAAAATACTCGTCTACAAACCAACTGAATAAATGGTAAAATAAATAAATTCTATGTATAAATATATATATATATATATATATAAACATATTTTAAATATAGAAAACTAAATAAATAAGAAGGTATATACACATTAACCATATTTTAAATAAAAAAATAATTTAAATATATATATATAAAATATATAAAAAAAACACTAAATGATTAAGAAACTTATGCTTAAAAGGCTTAACTGTCGGTCAAAAGGACGTGTTTAAAAAGGAAACCGAGATGAAGAAAAACCTTCATCAAAACTGTAATGAAAACAACTTTTCTCACAGAAATAGTGTTTGAAGAAGATGTTGGCGGCTGTAATCAATAAGTTATCTTGAGAGAAGAAACGTTTGCTGCCTAATTGTGGCATGAATCTCACTCCGTTCACCTGCTGCTTTTATTTATCCGTCATCTCTGCGGAAGCTTCCTGATGGACCCGCGACCCCCCCACTGGGTCGGCGGCGTGCCCGAGACCCCCCACTGATCCAGTTTGATTAACGGCAGATTGAGTTGAATGACGATCTAAAGAGTGTGTTTGCGACTCTGGCCGGGGAACGCCTCCTGGGCCGTGGAAGACTCACCTAGCTGGGGGGGTTCCGGGTCCGGGTCGTCCTTCTTGACGGTGAGGTCCAGCGGGCCGTCCTGGTCGGCCAGGAGGAGCTTGCTGAGGACGGGGTTCTGTGCAGAGGCAGCGGCGGTGCTTCCTCCGCCTCCGCTGCCGTCGCTGCTCTGGCTGCAGGCGGCGGCGGAGGCGGGGCTGAGGCCCGGCGAAGGCGAGGAAGAGGATGAGGGCGGGGGGCTCGGCGCCGGGAGGGGAGCCGGCGGCGAGTCCCGAGACGCAGCTCTCGGCAGGCTTTGGTCCTTCATGGCGCCGTTGTGCGGCGGCGAATCGTCCTGAGTAGATTTTGAGGTATATTCAGCAGCAAACTGGCAGATCATTCGCTGCATGATCTCACGGGCCACTAGAGGAATGTGAGGGTCTGAGAAGCTCGGGAGGTCTGTGGAGGACACAACACACACACATCAACGACTGCACCACCATGACACCCCTGGAGTCATCTGACAATCCCCGATTTAATCTGAGCAATCCTGGGATGATCCACGTCTCTTCCTGCTGTGTATAAGAAAGTACCACTAAAATACTCCACGCTTCTTCACTCTATGATGCGTTCAGGTACAGTCAGATTGTCCGCTGATCAACAGGTTTCTGGATGTTTTCCTTCTCCGGATTAGCAAAATAAAGAATTTTGGGATTATTTGAAAACGTGCACAGTGAGATTAGAGTTGTGCGTTGTGTGTCATCACCAAGTTCGAGTGTTGTCGTACAGCTGCGGGTTTAAAACCGAGCTCAAAGCGTGGACTTATCTGGGACAGCAGCAGATTAATGCGTTCACAACAATCCCGCGGTGACATCATTACTGATGTTCGCTAATGAGACGGACGTTCGACGACTTCTGCTCCGTGCCCATGAGCAAGGCTGAGCATAATCGCGGAGATTGAAACGCACGGCCCACCCTTGACTACAGATGTTTCCTTGACTCTGTCCAGACGCCCACGAGTCAACTCGGAACATCGCTGATGAAGTTCTAGACGTGAGGATTCGAGCTTATGACCTTCAGTCCATCAACACCTGAACTTTTGTTTCTCTCCACAAGTGCCTGAAGCTCTTCGACAACTTCAAGCACTGAAGAGATTCAAACACAGTTTTAAATTAATAATGAATTAAATCATTTTGAAATGTTTTCTGTGGACTACATGGGCATATTTCTGCCTTTTTGTTCTGCCTCGTCAACAGCGGCGTCCCTCAAAGATCAACCCTTGTCACTTACAAAATTTACTCTCTAAACACATTAAAATCCATCGATGCACTTTTCTTGATGGATCACACGACTTAAACCTGAGATATCACTCAAATCCAAAGTCTCTCACAGGGGAGGTCTCTCTCTCAAGTGAGGGTATCCGAGAGGTTCCCACCTTTCTTGTGAAACACAGCATTGAGGAAGTCTTGAGCTTGTCTCTCCAGCCGGCTGATGCGAGACTGCTGCTCCTGTTTCCCGTCGTCGGACAGCACCAGGCTGCCCGATCCTTTGTCCCCACTGTGGTCCTGCAGACACACAAACACACACATGAACACCCACATGAACACACACCACACAACAGCCTTTAACGGTTGTGCGAATCATAAAAATGTGCACTGTTTGAAGCTCCAGGAGACGAGGAGGAGTTCCATATCTGTTAGATCTTCGATCAACACGACTCTACTGAGGACTTCTTATGAATCTTTTGTCGAGTTTTGCTTTTAAAAAAACAACAAACAATCGTTGCAGGAAGCGTCTTTGAAGGCACCACGAGACAAAAGATGATTAGCATCGTTAGCTTGAGCAGATGGAGAGTCACTCAGACGCACAGATGGTTGCGACGTCCAGAAACAAAAGAGCCTCCTCGTTTCCTGTCGCTCCTAAATCACTCCCAAAATAAAAGACGGAAGCTTCGGAGTCGCCGGATTTGAATCAATTATCATAAAAGGTGCTAAAATATGTTTCACATGAATGAACACAAACAGGTTTAAAGAGGAAGAGACAGAGCAGAGAAACATTTACAACTTCAATCAGAATTAAAATTAATAATAAAAAATGTTAGTTTTAGTTTAGATTTCTTTTTTTTTTTTTTTTACAATCAACAATTAAAATGTATATATATATTAAAAAATATATATATATATTTAAATAAAAATTTAATTAAGTTTAATTTTATTTTTATTTTGTTTTCATTTTAGGTTTTTACCTTCTAAAGATAATTTCTATACTAAATATAATTCTAACCCTTGTGTTAGCTCAGGGTCACGATGACCCGAAGGCCTGAAAACAAATGAATTTGTGGTATTGTGTGTACAATTATTTTACATTGAAAAAAAATGTACAAAGCCTTTTTTTCTGTTTTAACAAATGTATTTTTACCTTGTTAATATTATTTTAAGATAAAGTAAATAAAAAAACATATAGAATTCATGTCTTTTGGAAGAAAAAAAATTAAGCAAAGTTTTATCTTTTTTTTTTCTTTTTTTAATCTTTTTGTTCTTTTTACATTCACTTATTCCTACTTTTTAGAAGTGAAGTCGTTTTTTTTAAATACGGAAAAGGTAAAAATACATTCACACATAAATAAAGAAAATTCAAGGAAAGTATTTGCAAAAAACAATGTAAATATTGTGATGGAAAATATTTCAAGAGTTAAATAAAGGTCAAACAAATTACAGCAAAAACACAATTAAAACGAAAGAAATTAAACAAAATTAAAAGTATGTAAATAAAGAGTATTTCTGATGTCACTAAAAGCACCAAACTAAGTGAAAAAAAGCGGGAAACAGTCAATTAAGTTTGTAATAAATGATCTTACCTTGACTCTCTCGTGTCGTTGGCAGCAGAAGAGACAGTTCTCGTCGAAGGACCAGTCGGACACTTCCTCGGGCTCACAGTCTGGGGGCGACAGAGAGCACAAGTTAGTGAGACACACGTGTGAGAACCAAACAACTGTCAGGTGCAGGTGAAGCCCTGGCTAGCCGGGAGGATCGACGGAAGAGACGCGAGGTCCAGATCAGTCTCCGGGGATCCTGATCTAAGGTGCAGGTGACGTGTGCGAGACGCATGTTTGCTCGCGAGCACATCAGCGGGATGTCAACCATCAACCGGCAACGACGTGGGTGAGAGGTCAGCGGGACTGAAGCCTCCTCCGCTCAGGATCAAGGTCGAGGCGTCACCGCAGGGGTCAAGTCCGCTGACCTCTGACCGCCTGATGGAGGGGGAGGAAGTGTCCTGTCGGTCACGTGACCTCATCAAACAGGTTTTAACATATTTAAATGTTTCAAACTAATTTATAAAATACAAATATTCATTCATTTAATTATTATTAAAAGTATAATAATATAAGTGTTATTATTACAAAATAATGTATTTCAAATTTGTATTGTTTGATTATTTATTTTTTACCTTAATTTATCTTGTTTTTCTTCCATACGTTTTATTTTCTTTAATTTAATTTTGTTTTTAACAACAACATTTAAAATCTGTGTCGTTTATTTTTTTAAATGTAATTATTCGACCTCCCCCAAGTTTGAATCTATTTGTTATGTTTCGTTATTTCTATTATTTGCTATTTTTATTTTTTATTCAACTGTATTTTTCTGCTAGTTTTAACAAAAATATTTTTCAATTTAAAAGGAACAATTAATAATGTCATTATAACAATAAAATGCTTTACTGCTTTTATTTACATATTCTGTTACAACCTGTTTACTGTTTTTTTGGGACTGATTTCTTCGAAGTCAAATGTCCTCTTTTTTACATTAATAACTTTCAATTTATCGAAAGATCTTACAAATTTAAAGAAGAAGAATTTTTCCTTTAAATTTTTTTTTTTAACATGTGTTTGTTTTGATATATTTCACTAAATGGTTTAAATCAGTACTTTTATTCAACTCATATTTATTTTAAAATAACTATATATAATTATATAAATAATAATAATTAACATTATAAATTAAATGTAATCAATGAATGTAAGTAAGTAAGTAAGTCATTTTTATTTGCAAAGCGCTTTTCTAGACCAGGGTCACAAAGCGCTTAAACAATCAAAACAATATTTAAGTATAAATCAAGTATATACTTTAAAGGTCAAGATAAAACTGATAACAAAACAGGAGTTCCAGAAAATCAAGGACGCACATGTCAATAAAACCTTTTATATAATTGGAAATATATTCTGAATGAAGTCACTGAGGAAATATCAGATACAATAAAGGTCTGCTTTGCTGACAGAGAGGATTCTGGGGATTTCCTTCGACGGTTGTGTTCGGTTCGGCCGACACTGTGGCGAGTTTCCTGCATGAGTGGAACCGACTTAAACGAGCCAGAAATATTCTAAATATGCCCCAAGTTGGTGGGGGAGGGTCACATGACTGCGGGACGCCATGTTGACCTGGTTACTTGTGACTCGGAGGAGAGGGAGACGCTGATGCGCGGAGACGCTTCGACGTTAGCGTTTTCTTCGGCGTTCACGTTTGATTTGTGTCACTCAGAGCAGAAGATCTCATCTGACAGGCGGCCGCGGGTCACGTGTCGGCCCGAGTCCCGAGTCTCCCGAGCCCGGATCCACCTCTGACCGTAGAGAGTCCCACGTCCACGTCATCACATTTGTTTACAATCATGTCAGTTTTTATTGCTTTTTATTGCGGGAATTTTCTTTTTGTCCTTCACGTATTTTTTTTAATCCCCCCCAAGAATCTTTTTTTTTAAACCTTTTTAACCTTTGTGTTGTCTCTGGGTCAATGTGACCCAAAGGCCTAGAAAACAAATGTGTTTGTGGTATCCTTTGTGTTATCTCTGGGTCAAGGTGACCTGAAGGCCCAAAACAAATGTAATTGTTTAATCCCTTGTGTTGACTGTGGGTCAAGGTGAATGAACTTAAGGGTTGAACATATTCTAAATATAAACATTTATGGAAAAATACATTTTACCTCATTTGATCTTCTTTATAAATGAAAAAGAGCAAATATAGTTAATAACAATCATTGTCGAAGCTGACGATTAAAAATAAATGAAAACGTTGTAATATTTATTCTTTACTAAATACAATATTATTTAACTGGCAATTTTTGTAACATTTGATTCTTGTTTTTTTTCTGAGAGGAGCTCACTCTCCAAGTGGTCATGTGACTTAACATCACTTAAACTTATCCCAGAACTGGAGATATTTCTGGAACGTAACACAATCCAATCACTCTACTGAGACCTCGAAAAGAAAAACGGACAGAAACTGGAGGAACCCGAAGTTCTAGTTTGTGGTCGTCACGCTCTGACCACCAATGGTTGAAAAAGAGAGAGAAGAGAGAAGAGAGAGAAGCTGAAGTTTGCTTGATTGAAGTCAACGCTCTTGAATGTCTGGCAGCCACTCGACCATTTATTCAACATCTTGAGAAACAAAATAGTTTGTAGAACCTTGTTGGCGACTCACCTCGGACCAGGACCACGTCTCGGACTACTGCTGGTCCCAACAAGCCTTCCAAGATGCTCTCAAACCCTGCGGAGAGACGAGAGGGACGTGAGCGTCACGACAACCAGACGCACAACTGAGATATTTTTCTTTTTTTTAGATTTGACCTTCTCTTCAAACCTGTAAAATTACTTTTTAATTAATTCATTTTAATTTATTTTTAGTGTTTGTTTCCCTTGTTTTCTTTTTTTCCCCATTGATTATGTTTTTATTCCGATAATCTGAATTAAAATCGTTTCCTGTTTGCTTTTTATTTTTGGTTTAAACGTATATTTTAAATTCCATTACATTTTCTGACTGATACATTTTACGTAAACTTCGGGCAGTTTTTTGGTTTGTATTATTTTCGTTTTTGCCAACTAAATTTTCTCTTTTTCCAGATCAGCCATTATCTCCATTTTTATTATTGACAGTGTTGTAAACATAACACAGGATAGATAGAATATGAAAATTAAATAATAAAAAACAAGATAATTAGAATGAAGTAAAAAAGAAAATGAATAGAAACTAAATTAAATACAATAATTCATAATTATTAGTAATAATTTCGATTTCTATTCATATATATATTTCCCAAATTTTATTTCAAAGCGGAGTGTGTTTTATTTTTAAATTCACTTACAGTTTCTGTGAAGGTATTTGTTTTATCTAAATAATTTGTAGATTTATTTATGTATTTTTAATGGTTTAATTTTTTCTACGAAAAGACACAGCAGCCATTCAAACACAATTCCTGAAGGATGTCTTAAATATATCCGAGTGTTATTTCCAAAGCAAACGCCGGGTTTTTAAAAGACATGTGTGAGTCGCCGCCTCAAAGGGAAAAGATTAAAATGTGCAGGGAATACAGATTCAGATAACGATAGGACACACACACACACACACACACATAGGCACAAAACAACACAAACTCTCCACATTTGCTTCAACAAATACAAAAACATGGAAGTTGCAGTCACACACTTTCTTAGATTGAAACGCACAAAAACCACCAGCACACATTCCAAAACACACAAGTACAAAGAGAGTGGGGGATTGTGGTGCATAAAACCTACAAAAGACACTCACACACACACACAGACAGTTATTAGTCTCAAAAGATATGCGCACCTACACACACACACACACACACACACACACACACACACACACACACACATCCCCCCTCGTCTTTCTTCTTGTCTCTTAAAGCAAATGAATGCTTTACCTTTAATAAAGCCGCCTAATGTCACTCACTTTTTATTAAGTGTAAATACCTTCACGTTGCTGTTGCTAGGCAACCACATACAGCGAAACATAAATACATACAGCAATTTCCAACCTGACCCCTCGTTCTCACCCCCACCCGTCCTCCCCTCCCCCGGCTCATCCACGCCGAAGACGATAGGAAACGGAGACAAAGACGAACGTGTGTTTTAAAGCGCAGAGGGTTAACAATGAGCGCACACACACACACACACACACAGACACACACTCTTTGCAAGAAAAAAAACAACTTTATGAAACTGTATCATGTGACACCAACATGAAGATATCGAGGGGTCTTATGACTTTGTTTCTTCAGGCCTCATTAGCGTATAGCCGCTAACACGTTTAGGAAAATGTATACAGTTAAGAGGTGAATTTGAAATTGTCTTTAGATTCAAATTCACCCAAAAAAATGGACATCGCCGACAAACGTAGACGTACTCCTTCTTCCGTGTAAAATGTCGAACATTCTTTTGGTCCACTGACCACCAGGACGTAGCCGTTTTAACCAGCCGGTCATAATGTTATGGCATCACGCTCGACGACGATCTCAGTCCGACCCTTCGTCGGCGACTCTGTCATGGCGGAAGTTACGAAGTTGAACTTTGAGAGAGAAGAAGAAGAAAGAGGCGGCGGGATGGAAGGACCGGGACGCTTTCTATTGGTCGGCGGAGACGGAGCGACGGGATTGGTCGCCGATCAGATGGTTAGACGGAACTCTCTGGCGACAGAATGTAGGTCAGCGAGCAACACAAGGAGCGCCCAAACGCATGAACAAACGGCAACACACACACAAACACACACCAAAGGGTCAAACAAAAAATACCTTCTCCACCAAAAAAACAACTGAAATATCCCAAAATAAACACACACTTCAGACAATCTTACAACCAAGAATTTTAGTTCGACACACAAACAATAACTGTTTAATTCAATACATTGTGAATGAAACAATTAGGAACACACATAATTGTCACAGACATGATTATACGCACATGTGACTAACACACATGCAATCAATAGAACATATGGGCTTTCGTCACACACACACACACACACACAGGGAAATCTCATTGTGTCACATCGTTTCACTTCACAGACCCCAGCAGCAGCCCAGAGCAAATGACATCCGTGCACATGAAAATGTAAACACAAAATACACAACCGTGTTTGGACACACACATTGTTGAGAACGTAAAAAAAAACGCACACAACTGCTTCAGAGACACAATCTTTTGAAGATTGTCAACTTAAGATTGTGACACGACGGGTTGTGAGACGGTGGTGTTGACTCGATCGCACAACTGCACAACGAGTTCCTCTGTAACAAATCTGCTCGGTCGCTCATCCAGCAGTTTCCTGCGTCCTCATCCTGCCGCCGCTCTTTTGTCCGAGGAGAACAACTGACACACTTTTAGAAACGCCGCCCGGAAACCTTCCGACCTTCTCCCTCCCGCACGGAAGTCTGGGAAATTCCAGGATCACCCAAGGAAATAGTGGGGGAATCGAACCGGCGACGCTGACAGCCACGACTTACTCTGTGATGCAACAAGCTCGACACATAGTGAGCCGAACGCACACCTGTACACACACACACACTCAAGGAACAGCCTAGAAAACGACACTCACATTTCACCATCACACTCATGCACAAAGATCAAGACATCACACAACACACACATTTACACAATTTAAATGTGTATGTATACAAAAACTGGATATAAGTTTCTAAAAAGTACACAACTTCGGGTGAAAGAGTTGTTCTTGAAAACTAAAGAATGTGTATTTCCTCACATTACACAAGAAACACTTTTGTTGTTGTGTTAGTGCTTTATGCTAACAGGCTAACCCTAATCTTGTGCTTGTGTGTGTTAGTCTTTGTGTGCGTTTGTTTGTCTGTGTGTGTGTTTTTCTGTGTTTAGGTGTGTGTGTGTCTCTGTGTGCGTGTACAGCCTAAGAAAAATGACACACACATTTTACCATCACACACAAGCACAAGATTTTGCAAAACTGTAAACTTGCACACAATGTAAGGCTAAGGTACACACATACACAATTAAAATGTTGATGAATACAAACACTTTGTTTAGTACAAACAACACAAGTTAAAGGTAAAAACTCACAAATGCAGGTCAAAACATACACAATTATTAGCGCAGAAAAAAATTGTACACACATAAAACACACGGAGACACACACTATATCTAGACAATCACCTCAAAAAAACAGGTAAACACACACACATCTACACACAAACACGTGTGTTCAGGCGGACAATGCGGGGAGTTAAGACATGTTACATTAAGAACACACACTCACACACACACAGGAAGCCACATAATCAACTGGGGGGGGTGCGGGGGGGTCGGAAACATGGAGTCTTCCTTGTGACCACTGAGCTAAATTTAGTTCTGCATGAGCATTCATGATTCAGCGTGACCCGGGCCCGCGCCGGAACCGGGACCTCCAGCTCTTGCCGGACCAGATCGGATCAATAGCTAATTAACCCGAACATGGGCTGGACCTGCGGGAGGACGCAGTGGGGGGGGGGCGCCGCCGATTCTAATCCTACAGGTGTGTCTCCATGGCAACATCTACATTCTTGAAGGTCTTCGAGGTCAGATCTGGTGCTTATTAAAAATATGTGTGTGTCACACACACGTTTGGTTGTGTTAGCACCCAGCGCTAACACAACCAAATCCATGCTAGTTCTGTATCAAAGCTGGTCTCAAGTCCAGATGGGCAAACGAAGCTTCGTGAAGCTTTTGAGGCTTTTCCTGATTGTACCGGACCACATTTCGAAGCTTCAAATAAAAACACTGTAGCAGTGACATTGACATCTAGTGGTCAGCTGCGATCATAGCAGCAATGAACACATCATTGATTCCAATTCCAACACAAAGGCAATAAAGTCATCACTAAGCAGTTGTGTCTTCATTCTAAGGACCATTGTTGTAATCGTTACTATATAATGTCAATTGACTAATAAAATGTTAAATGTGCATGCATATGAGGCACTGAACCTTAATTAGAAAATATATATATTGAGAAAATTATTTAAACGCGGTATTAAAACAGTCAAGATAATATGAAGTTAAAATTATTACAAGCTATATTGTAACGTTCATTCGTCTTTTGTAAGTGTTGCGTGAATAAATTAAATTGTAAAGTATATACAAGTAAGTATATTTATTTAAAGTATATTATATGAGGCTATATATAGTCTATTCTATTGTATATTATATTAAATTACATTATATACTACTGGCAGCTGTCGTCTATGAAGCATTTCAGTGGGCGGGGCTTAAGCACATTTTCTAATGTAAATATATTTATTAAAAGAGAGTTTTGTCCAAAGAGACACATACTGATGAGTACACTAGAGGTCCAAGATCAATTTAAGACACACTTAAATCAACATATTAGTTGCTCTTTAAATGACAAACATTAAATGTTGAGAACGGTGTCGAGAAGAAAAAAACGAATACTTGATTTTCTGGAACTCCTGTTTTGTTATCAGTTTTATCTTGCCCTTTAAAGTATATACTTTATTGAATATTGTTTTGATTGTTTAAGCGCTTTGTGACCCTGGTCTGGAAAAGCGCTATACAAATAAAAATTACTTACTTACTTACTTAAATGACAATAATTAATTAAAATTGAGATAAAGTTGCCTCAAATATCCACAAGAAAAATACATAGGTTATTCAGAAATAACTTTTTAAAACATCATCATGAATATTGTTTAGTTAAAGGTAATGTATTGTGTTTTATTTTTATTTATTTCATTATTTTTATATACTTTCATGTTGCCACCACAACAAATTAAAGTGTTGGCAACACAGGTTTTCTGGTTCTGAAACAATTTTCAACGATTCTTGTCAATAACACAGAAAAGAAAAAGCGTCACAAAGTGGGTCGACTCTCTTCGTGGTTCCGGTTCCGTCTGATAACCGGTCCTCGATCACATTGATAAACGAAGACCGACGTCACAAGACCCTGCGATCACAACACTGTTTCTGAGCGACGTCCGGATGTCTTTGTTCTCGCCACGGTTGTCAATTGAATCTACTCGGTGTTTATTTCTGGTGAAAATGTGAGACGGGATTTTAAAGACCAAGTTTGGTACATTTAAAAATCTTCAGCTTGTCAATTACAAGCTATACACAATCTTTGTTGTTTGGTGGTCACAACTTACACATCCCCACCTCAAAAAAGTAACACAAGGATGCAGACAAATGTCGACAAAACAACAAAGGTAATCATGATGAGAACAATTATGATAATAATATTGTATTTGTGAAGTTCTTTGGGAAAAGACGGCGTATAGTCGATAAGCAGCTAACATGCTAGTGTTAGCGTCTCTGGTTTTCAATAGATCTAAACAACATACTGCGGTGAAAACAAAATGACCTTCCTCTCAATGAAACACTGTGCAGCAGGTGTGTTGAACTTTTTGTGTGTAAAGAAAATCGAGACGAGCAAACAAAAAAGTGATTGACAGGTCAGCTGATTAAACGTATTTAAAGACAGTAAATATTTGAGTTGTTCGATAAGGATTTGAGTAAATATGAAGGGAGACGGCAGCGTGTGTGTGTGTGTGTGTGTGTGTGAGCGTGTATATGGAAGTGTGGGTGTATGTGGGAAACAACCTTTTTTACTGGATGTCATAATTACCTGTGGCTTTTTGTGTTTGTCTGTGTGTGTGTGTGTGTAAGGGTGTGTGGGTTTGTAAGCTTGTGTAAGTGACTCTGTGTGTGTGCCGGTTTGTCTGTGTTTTTGAGTTTCTCTGTGTGTGCATGCATGTGTGTCTATGTATGTGTGTGTGTTTGTTTATGTGTGTGTTTGCGTGTGTAGGTGTGTCTTTGTGTGTGTGTGTTATTTTTTTCTGTGTATGCTTTTGTAGATGTGTGTGTGTTTGTGAGTGTGTGTGTGATTGTGTGTGTGTGTATGTGTGTGTGTTTGTGTGTCTTGGTTTGTCTGTGTGTGTGTTTGTCTATGTGTGTGTTTGTGTGTAGGTGTGAGTGTCCGCGGATGTGTGTCTATGTGTGTGTGTTTTTTTTCTGTGTATGCTTTTGGATTTTTGTGTTTGTGCTTGTGTGAGTGTGTGTGGGGGTGTGTGTTTGTGGCATTGTGTGTGTGTCTGTGTGTGTGTAAGACAGAGAAATGAGAATATGTGGATAAAACAAATATATGCATGATTGGCCAAAGGCGTGATAAAACACACGCAGGAATCAAAGAACCTAAACGCATTTTGTGTCGATGAAATCTGACGGTTTTTCAACAAACCAAATCCTTAATCTTATCTCATTTCTTTCTCTCAAGTATCAATGATGAGTTCTGAAGGAGGCGTGCACACACACACACACACACACGCACACATACACACACACACACACACAAACACATGCACGCACAAATGTGATCTAAAATCAGTTTCATGACGATGTGAATCAGCTTAACCAAACAAAACAGGGATTTAAGTTGTTTTTTTGTGGTTACATGAAAGTCACATGATTTCAACATGATCATGGAGGAAAGTAGGTCGAGCGCTCTGATTGGTCGAACACTGGCATCAAACAGCAGCATATGGAATCCAGAGACACAAGCCATATCCACTACTTATGCTTTTACTTACAACACAATATTCTACAAGTAGTACTAGAACACAGCTGTAACTTAAACTGCATCTTGATACATTAATCAAGTAGTGCTGATGTTGCTTCAATACTAAATACCAACGCAAAAAAAAATATCACTGCAGTAGAACTTTGTATATTGATAGTTAGTTAGTACTATTATTGTGATCAGATTGTATTTTTCTTATACTCCTGCACTGGCAACAAGTACTGATACTATGAAAGTAAAGTAGTATAAAATCCAACTTAATTATCCCTCATCAGTTCCACTTCAAATATGTGATAAACACTATAAAAAACTCCTAAAAGTATGAATAGTTAAACTACTAAAATACAAATTGTAATTACTTTGAAAATACCTCAACAAATAATACAAATGGATGTTAATCTAACACGTCTACATTAACTACTATAACAAGAAATCAATCAAATACAGAAACAATAATAAAATACTAATAAAATAACTGCAACATTATCAATAACAGTGGTACTACCGTCGTAATACGTACCACTACTACACCACAGGCTTATATTCCTTAAAAAAACACTACAACTTAATATCTTTTATTGTTAGTATAACAACAAAAATACCATGTACATAACTTCATGCCACAACTCATACTTGCTCCTTCCAAGATGTACACAGTCTTAAGTATTATCAAAGTCATGTGATCCGCCATGTTCATAATGTCATTTAAATGCTAGAGCTAAAAATAATTAAATTAGCAGTTATTTTAAACACACACACACACACACACACACACACACACACACACACACACACACACACACACACACACACACACACACACACACACACACACACACACACACACACACACACACACACACACACACACACACACACACACACACACACACACACACACACACACACGCATATGCACACACACACACACGCACGCACACACACACAGCAGCCCGGAAAGAAACAAAGTGAAAATATTAAATCAGTATTTGAGGGGGAGGGGTCGGGGGAGAGTGGGAGTGAGTGATTAGGGAGGAATTAAAGAGAGGGAGGGGGGACGCTAATTGGTCTTCTCTTTCATTCGTCATTTTGGGAACGATTAACAAAGATAGAGACAACATGCTGCGTCTCCACGGGGGGCCCGAGCTCACGCTGGCGTCCGAGCTCGCCATCCTTCTCGCTGACGGTTACTCTGGTACGAGTACTACATCTGGTTGATTACTGCGAACAGTTCAAGTACAACTGCTACATAATATACTACCTACTCTGTGTAGTAACATCTAAAAATCACTACAAGTATAGAAGTACTACTATGACCATATAATACTCAATTCAAGAATTGAATAGAAATGATAGTCCAAGTACACAAAAACATCTCATTCAAATTATACCAATACTAATACTTCAAATCTTCTACCACTCATAAAAAACAAAACATTTATAAATACTACTTTAATACGTCTCTAAAAAATTACAGAAATAAAACATAAGGTAGTACTGTTACTATATAATACTTTGGTGCAATAGGTAAGCTATAGAGATAAGTACATTTACCCTTAAACAACCGGGATAGTACCACAGTACTATTTCTCAAAAATACTATGAAGTTCTACGGCTGCTCACAAGAGATGAAAGAAAAAAAAAAACTGACAAGATCCGTCCAAACCCTCTGGCCAACATCCAGAGAACTCTTGACTGCTTCAGAACCAGCGACTCAGAACGTAGTGGCGCCATCTGGACCATCTGGCGCCGCCTCATCTCTGTGGTCAACCTGCCAGCACCTGAGCGAGCCACCGCTGAGATCCACGACTCAGAACGACATCGTGAACCTCTGGAAGATCAACGCTGCTCCATCGCTCCCATTACGACCAGTACTAGAGTACAGTAGTACAACAAGGTCTACCTCATGTGCCGCCACGCTAGCCGCTATCATTATCCTCTGCTTTTTCAGTTGCAAATACTCCCATAAATGAAAATGTGAATACTGTGGGATAACTGCAACATCAAAATACAAAATAAATAAATATGTATTACTAATCAAAAATGCTAAACTAAAAAATACTAAAGCTGACAAATACACGACAAGAAGCTAGTTTTAAACACTAAAACAACAATATCTACCAGTACTTGAAAAATTAGCTTCATTATTACTACCATAATAATACTATAATAACAATATTTACTTTGTTGTATACAAATACAGAGAATATAGTACGAGCACTGAAACTGAATATTTACGGAAAAAAAAAGCTTAATTCATTCATGCAAGAGTAGTAGTACAAATATTAAACTACAAAACACAGAATAATTGTACACTGATGGGATAAAGTAATAAATACTAGATTGCTAACATTTCTATTTTGGTGAAGTATAAACTGCTACTTCTACCACTGCTCATTGTAACACTCGAAATACTTCCGAAGCTCCGTCTTCCGACTTCTGATACACACATTTAAAACGACACATTCACAGAGCGACCGTCGACAACACGTGCAAATGAGGAATATTTTTCTTTTCACTGGGTATTTATCTTGAATGGGTCGGAGCCGGTGTTGAAACGACACGATTCGTCGCCACATTCACAGCGGGTCAATGTCGCGGGAAGTTCTAAACCGGGATCAAATGTTAATAAAACTTTATTCATCCATTGTTGGCACAATAAAGACGCCCCTCGATGATCACGGGTTTTCTTTTCTTCTTCCATTTCTATGGTCACACGCTCATCAGGATGGAGGTGGAGGAAGGAGGTGGTAATTATTCCATAAAGAAATCTTGTGACAGGAATAAAAAGGTAGCTTTTTTGTTCTGGATGGAGGTTTATTTTCTTTTGACCTCTAAATCTTTTTCAGGTGAGAGGAGGAATGATTCAGAGCCACGAGATTGGTGGTGAGAGGATCCTTTTGAAAGGGTCTCACTTCTCAGTCCACTTTTTAAAAGAGGGATTTGTCGGTCCTCGGGAGCCTCATCTGAAACTAAAGCGCTTCACGTCTTCCAACTAAAATCATCCAAGTCTCGAGAGCGTCCGAAAGACTCTCTGGAGGATTTTCTTCTCATTCAAGAGTGTTGGACTTAGAAGAGAAGGTTCTGTATCTAACTAGCTCCCCTGATACTGTCGCCGTCGTCGTGACAACCAGCTTCATTTGCCTTGTTGCAAAGTATAGAAAATAATTAGTGGACCTCTCACTCTACATCACTCACCTCTCACTCTACATCACTGACCTC
Organism: Callionymus lyra; assembly: GCF_982586985.1. NCBI lineage: Eukaryota > Metazoa > Chordata > Actinopteri > Syngnathiformes > Callionymidae > Callionymus > Callionymus lyra. The sequence continues at coordinate 32,094,556 of NC_141818.1, forward strand.
TCACTCTACATCACTCACCTCTCACTCTACATCACTCACCTCTCACTCTACATCACTCACCTCTCACTCTACATCACTCACCTCTCACTCTACATCACTCACCTCTCACTCTACATCACTCACCTCTCACTCTACATCACTGACCTCTCACTCTACATCACTCACCTCTCACTCTACATCACTCACCTCTCACTCTACATCACTCACCTCTCACTCTACATCACTCACCTCTCACTCTACATCACTCACCTCTCACTCTACATCACTCACCTCTCACTCTACATCACTCACCTCTCACTCTACATCACTCACCTCTCACTCTACATCACTCACCTCTTACTCTACATCACTCACTCTACATCACTCACCTCTCACTCTACATCACTCACCTCTCACTCTACATCACCCACCTCTCACTCTACATCACTCACCTCTCACTCTACATCACTCACCTCTCACTCTACATCACTGACCTCTCACTCTACATCACTCACCTGTCACTCTACATCACTCACCTTTCACTCTACATCACTCACCTTTCACTCTACATCACTCACCTCTCACTCTACATCACTCACCTTTCACTCTACATCACTCACCTCTCACTCTACATCACTCACCTCTCACTCTACATCACTCACCTTTCACTCTACATCACTCACCTTTCACTCTACATCACTCACCTCTCACTCTACATCACTCACCTCTCACTCTACATCACTCACCTTTCACTCTACATCACTCACCTCTCACTCTACATCACTCACCTTTCACTCTACATCACTCACCTCTCACTCTACATCACTCACCTCTCACTCTACATCACTCACCTCTCACTCTACATCACTCACCTGTCACTCTACATCACTCACCTGTCACTCTACATCACTCACCTTTCACTCTACATCACTCACCTCTCACTCTACATCACTCACCTTTCACTCTACATCACTCACCTCTCACTCTACATCACTCACCTCTCACTCTACATCACTCACCTTTCACTCTACATCACTCACCTCTCACTCTACATCACTCACCTCTCACTCTACATCACTCACCTCTCACTCTACATCACTCACCTCTCACTCTACATCACTCACCTCTCACTCTACATCACTCATCTCTCACTCTACATCACTCATCTCTCACTCTACATCACTCACCTCTCACTCTACATCACTCACCTCTCACTCTACATCACTCACCTCTCACTCTACATCGCTGACCTCTCACTCTACATCACTCATCTCTCACTCTACATCACTCATCTCTCACTCTACATCACTCACCTCTCACTCTACATCACTCACCTCTCACTCTACATCACTGACCTCTCACTCTACATCGCTCACCTCTCACTCTACATCGCTCACCTCTCACTCTACATCACTCACCTCTCACTCTACATCACTGACCTCTCACTCTACATCGCTCACCTCTCACTCTACATCACTCACCTCTCACTCTACATCACTCACCTCTCACTCTACATCGCTCACCTCTCACTCTACATCGCTCACCTCTCACTCTACATCACTGACCTCTCACTCTACATCACTCACCTCTCACTCTACATCACTCACCTCTCACTCTACATCACTCACCTCTCACTCTACATCACTCACCTCTCACTCTACATCACTCACCTCTCACTCTACATCACTCATCTCTCACTCTACATCACTCACCTCTCACTCTACATCACTCATCTCTCACTCTACATCACTCACCTCTCACTCTACATCACTCACCTCTCACTCTACATCACTCATCTCTCACTCTACATCACTCACCTCTCACTCTACATCGCTGACCTCTCACTCTACATCACTCACCTCTCACTCTACATCACTCACCTCTCACTCTACATCACTCACCTCTCACTCTACATCACTCACCTTTCACTCTACATCACTCACCTCTCACTCTACATCACTCACCTCTCACTCTACATCACTCACCTCTCACTCTACATCACTCACCTCTCACTCTACATCACTCACCTCTCACTCTACATCACTCACCTTTCACTCTACATCACTCACCTCTCACTCTACATCACTCACCTCTCACTCTACATCACTCACCTCTCACTCTACATCACTCACCTCTCACTCTACATCGCTGACCTCTCACTCTACATCACTCACCTCTCACTCTACATCACTCATCTCTCACTCTACATCACTCATCTCTCACTCTACATCACTCACCTCTCACTCTACATCACTCACCTCTCACTCTACATCGCTGACCTCTCACTCTACATCACTCACCTCTCACTCTACATCACTCATCTCTCACTCTACATCACTCATCTCTCACTCTACATCACTCACCTCTCACTCTACATCACTCACCTCTCACTCTACATCACTCACCTCTCACTCTACATCACTCACCTCTCACTCTACATCACTCACCTCTCACTCTACATCGCTGACCTCTCACTCTACATCACTCACCTCTCACTCTACATCACTCATCTCTCACTCTACATCACTCACCTCTCACTCTACATCACTCACCTCTCACTCTACATCACTCATCTCTCACTCTACATCACTCACCTCTCACTCTACATCACTCACCTCTCACTCTACATCACTCACCTCTCACTCTACATCACTCACCTCTCACTCTACATCACTCACCTCTCACTCTACATCACTCACCTCTCACTCTACATCACTCACCTCTCACTCTACATCACTCACCTCACTCAGTAGAGTGAAAGTCGCCAACAATAAATAAGAAACTATTACTGGAAAAATACAAAATGTCTCAGTGCAAAGATTAAGGGAAATAAAGAAAGAAATACAAACTTTAAACAAACTCATTAAGTTGACATAGATTTTTAGAATAAATCCACCAATTCTAACAATAAAAAGTTGAATACTATATACAACAACAACTTTTTAATTTAAAAATGGCTTTAACTAAACCCTTTAAAATAAATACGAAACAAAAATAACCAAAAATACATACAAACATTTTTTAAACAAACCTTATTTTCTATCATGGGTTGCGAGGGAAAAAAAAAAAAACAATAAAAAAAAAAACATTTGATGATGAGATAAAAAGAACTGAATATATTTAATTGTGAGGCTCAATGACATCACATGACGACATATGTCATAAACCTGTGCTCACGGAAAAGATCACTTCACAGCTTCATCCAAAAATCCCTTAAATTTCCTCTAAATGTCATGGAATTCCAGAAGTCTGAAGAAGGTTTCCAGACAGAGCTGAGCTAGAGGGATGAGACCGTAGCCATGACAACCCGGCTTTCAAACGCCAGTCACACATGAGAGTGTCGCTGCGACACTGAGCCGTGATCCTAAACGTTTCTCCTGATAAATCTGTTCAGCGAGACTCCCGCGGGCTTCCAGCACATTCTTCACCAGATTTAAACATGAGGGTGAGAATGAGAAATTAGTCCCAATTTCAACTTCCATTGACTTTTTGTGCTTTTGTAAATTTGCTTTATTCCTTTTTGTGCTCTTAAATCATTTTACTTTTTATGGTCAAATTATTCTTTTTTCACTAGTTCAACCTCCCCCGACCCAAGATACATATTTCCCGTGGCCCCGCCCCCAATACACCATGTGGAGTCCAAACAAAGAGCCGGCGAACGCTCCGGGGGCGCCGTCGGTTCTTTGTTTGCACATTTTTTCAGATAAATTAAATTCAGTAAAAAATTCTATACTACTATTCAGATACTATAAATTACATATTTTTCAGATCACTAAACAAATATGAATCGAGGTTTATATATTTTTTGGACTTCATAGATCATTTCTAATTCTAGGATGTTTAAATATTTGTAGACGTTAAAATATTTTGGCAAGGATTTAGATATAAAATAAAGAATTAAAAATGTATGCAGTTATTTCAATTTTACCTTTTCAGTTTAAAGAAAAGCTTCATAGTGATAATATCTGTCGAATTTGGATTTAGCCACTTGATGCTAAATGCTAACAGATATAGAAATCAAGATTTGTTTCACGAATATTATTTTAACGCATATTGTTAAACGCAAAACAAAAATATTAAATTATTGGGTCTACCGAAAACAACGCAACAACACCAATCGTCAATTATTTAGTTGTTAAAGTTTTTTTTATTTTATTATCTAGAACAGCTTTGATAAAATACCTTTTATTTTTCGTATCGTCAATTAGTAATTAAATAATTTTTAGCAATTAACAAAGAGTTACAAATCAAAACACAGCGCAATAATGAAAAGGAAATGAAAAAAAAAACAGATGTGGATCAGCAAGAAAATGCCTCAAAAAGCTAACGTTGCTAACCAGCGACAGGTCGGCGGCGTCCGTCGGAGTTTGATTGTATGATGTCACGGTGACCCCGTCCACCCCGAACACACGCCGGAGGCTTTTACCGCGGCCACATGCTGGTCGACTGATTGACCAACGGCACAATCTCGTGTGTGTTTCCACGGGCCTCACTAAAGATAAAAGCCAAACCCACAGAAGCCATTACGAAGCCGAAAAAACCTCCAGATAAAGCTCAAAAACACAAAACGCACTCAAAAACAAACACAAATTAGATTGTGTTTTTTCTATTTTCCATAACTTATTTTTTGTGTTAACTTGTGTCATTACAGTGCACAACACTGGCAATAAAAATTTCTGATTCTGAGACACACACACACACACACACTGAAAAACCCAAACGCACAAACAATCAGAGAAACACACACACACTCAAAGAAAGAGACACACAAACACACATCCTCATAGAAACATACTAACACACACTAGTGACATTTTTCTTTCAATGGAAAAAAACCAGATAGCGATAAGGAGACAACTCTCACAGACGCATACATCACCGAGAGAAACACACAATCTCACACATCATTCCGGATCATCTTTGCAACAACATCAGCCAGCGGTGGCGATTGGTTCAAATGTGGGTGAGCTAACGAGGTCAGGGGCCCCGCGCTGCTACACAAAGACTTATTTGGGACCATGTGTGTGTTTATGTTTAAAGTGTATGTGTGTGCGCACGTGTGTGTTATCATATGATTTTCACATGAAGTCATGCTGCTGTTCAGAGATGGAACAATAGAATCATTCTCCCTTAAAAACAATCATAAATCTTTAACTTGAATTATTAAAAAAATAATAAAATGTTAATTTTTTCCCCCCTAAATATTTTGATGAGAATCAAGTATTTCTCAGGCAAAAGAAAACATGACCGCAAAAATAAAATAACGCATCAATTAATTATTAAAAAGACACAATTCAGAAATATGGGCCAATAATTGTCAGATTCATATTTTTTAATGGATATAAAATAAATAAATACCATCGCAAATAATATAAGATAAAATAATACAAATGTCTTGATTATTTTCTTACATAATTAAATAGATTTATTCGAAATACTATAAAGTGTGTGTTTGTGTGTGTGTCTTTCTCTGTGCGTGCGCGTGTGTGTGTGTGTGTCACACACAGCATCCTTGAACTGCTCCTTAAATCCTCTCGAGGGTTCAAAGGTCAAGAAGTCCAAAGATCTTCTGGGACACTAAATCCACTCACTCATTAACCCAACGTCACAAAACAACCTGCGACAATTTGGCGTCAACTTTTGTTTTTTTGGAAGTTAATGGTGAAAATATTTCAACCATGATAAGAGAAAATACTTTATCACCGACTTTTACATTTGAGAAAACTTGTTCTCGATAAAAAAGACGATGCAGAGATAATTCAGATAATTGAAAATAAATATAAACTAAACAACCCAAATAATGTTTTTCTTAAAAAAGACAAACTATATATTTTTTTAAACCACCAGAAATACAATATAGAAATATTAAAAACAATAGTTGTTTGGTCAAATATTGACCAGTATTATGACATAATTCAGAAAATATAACAAATGATGTCAATATATAATGAGAATTAAACAAATAAAGATTTATTTTAATTCTTATGAAAATGTTTTAGGTGTAAATATCGATTATATCTTAATATCTGCCATTAAACACTAACATTAATTCACTAATTTGATCAACAACATCACAAACCAAAGTAAATGAAATGTTTGCACAAATGTCAAAACATCATTAATCTCTCGATCTTCGTCTGAATCTCCCGTGAAGTCGTCCATCTGCATTTCCCCCCCATCATGCGGTCGACCTTGTGGTTCCGATCTTTTACGCTAACAGAGCGGCCATTGTTCGGAACGACAGCGACGGCGGCCATGTTAAATTTTTACCAAAATCGCTAAAAAGAGCCGGCGCGAAAGATAGCGGAGAAAATCGCATCCATGACAAAGAACGTTGCGGTTCCGTCACACTCGGACGAATCCCAATTTGTAGAACTCGCAACTAATCATGTCGTTGAACTTGAATAACGTTTGTTTCGAAATATTTACAATTACGAACTGTTATCGATGTTTATGAGAATTTGACAAATTACTTTTTCAGATTTTTTTGTATCTACAAAGAGTGCACTGACAAAAGTCTTCGGTCTACTACAGATATTTTCCTTTTTTACAAAAATTAAACATGTTAAAAAGAGGATGTTTGGACGTTTCTTGTTAAGTTTTCTTTCACCATGGATATATACAGTGTAGTACCAGCAAGTTTTTGTGTCTTTTGTCCGCTCAACTTGCACTTCCATGTTTAATGTTTTAGAGAACCTTTTGGGGGAAATTTAAATTAAAATCTAGAATATATATTTTGTTTTTACTTTTGAAATTAACGTTTAACCAACCTTTGTTAGCTTGTATCCAGTTCTTGTTGGTGTTTTTCAGTTAGCATGTTAGCACTAGCACATTGAAGATAGTAATACGATAGAATTAATTGTCAGTTTAGTTGTTTTTTTGTTTTTTTACAGTGATTTTTGGGACTTGCGAAAATTCCTGCACTCAAACAGAAAATGAAGTGAGGAGCGATGGCTGCCATCTCTTTGACCTAGCTGACACTACATCTAGAGCTACGTCTCTAACCAGCAAAAGAAACTCATTTCACCACAAAAAAAAACCCTGAACAATAAAAATAATAAGAAGAGACACAACTTAATAACTTGCGATATGGTTCCAACGGCCAGTTGTTCAGCGTTAAAAAGTAGTAGAAGTAGAAGCTTAGTTGTTAGCATGCTAGCACTAGCAAGAGGAAAACATTTCGTGAATTCTCACCACTCGCTGTCTTCCCGGGATTCGTGCTTCAGCTCCGACAACATCAACGTCTCTCCTAAAATTCCTTCAGCTTCTTCGCAGCCGTGGGATTTAAAGCGTCTCCCTCCGCCCGCCCGATGAAAACTCTTTCCAAATTCATCACGACCATTAAAAAAACTGCCCAAAATGCATGAGCGAAGTTAATCTGCACCAAATCCACTTTTCAAGGCAGATTTTTCTACAAATCTGATTCTCACACTTAAACCGCAACGTTTTTGAACATTCGTTGATTTGAGATTGAAAATGTTTTGGTTTGTTAAAGGAATTCTGGGAAAAAAAAATCCATTTCACACAGTGTGTGGATTAAAACTGTCTTCAGTGTCAAGTCATCACTGTGTTGAGTCACATGTTAGCAAGTAGCTCTTAGCATTTGTGTTAACATTGTCGTGTTGATGTTACACAACTTTCACCACAGATACAATTTACACACTCAGAGAAACACACACTCAGATATAGATCCATATAAACACATACACACTCAATCAGAAAAACCAGCACATAAAAAGACACTCAAAGAAACAGAAACACACACGCCCAGAAAAACACAGACATGCTCTGATAAACACACACACACTGGGAGAAACACAAACACACATATACTTAGAGAAACCCTACACACTCAGAGAAACACACACTCAGATAAATACAAAAACAAAAACACACTCAGAGAAACACACACATAAACAAATACACAGACTCAGAGAAACACACACATAAACAAAGACACACACTCAGAGAAACACACAGACAACACAAAATCAGAGAAACACAAACACACTCACTTAAGAGAAATAAACAAACAAATAAACACACACAGAGAATCAGACAAACGAACAAAGACACACACTCAGAGAAACACACATACAAACAAAGACACACACTCAGAGAAACAGACACAAAAACAAAGACACACACTCAGAGAAACAGACACAGAAACAAAGACACACACTCAGAGAAACAGACACACACACACACACACACACACACAAACACTCAGAGAAACAGACACAGAAACAAAGACACACACTAAGAGAAACACACACACACACACACACACACAAACACAAACTCATCCACAATAAGTCTCTCTTGGATCCACATAGAGCCCTATCTAACATTCTCCCCTCACTCATGAGCAAGAACCTCATTCCCGACTGAGAAGTAGATTTAGAGGAGCTGATCCTCCTCCGGAGTGCTGAAGCTCTCAAACACATTAGGTTTCCTCCTGAAGAGCCATCATCACTTTTGCTCGACAACAAAAAAGGGAAAACTAAAGAACATTTAACGTATGAAAATTCCGCCGCGCAGACGTCCTACGCTTCCATTAGAGTTGAGCAAGGACACGGCGAGGGCGGGAGTTGAACCTGCAGCGCTTCCTCGCTAATGATGACAAACAAAAGGAGTTTGTTTTTCTTGTTAATTGCATATCGTTAGGAATCCAAGCGTCACTCCAGATACTTTTCTAATCCACCAATTTAAGGGAAATGGCTGCTGAGCTTTTTCAACAACGACAATGTTTCCCCAACAAACACAATAACACACACTGACAGGACAAGCTGTGCGAGGGTCCGCAGGGGAAGGGGGCGCTCAGTTCGCTGTGTGAGATCACGTCAACACTTGTTAGGTCTTGTGTGTTTAAGAAATGGACGTGAATATTCCCAGAGTTGTGTAGTTCACATTTATAACATGTGTTATTACAGTTTTCTGACGTTTGAAATTGACGAAGAGATGCTCAAACACACACTCACACACACTCACACCTCTACACACTGACACATGCATTGACACACTCACTACTTTGCTAGCTAGCAAATTAGACATTCAGATGTATTCAAGGTAAACAGTCACGCAAACACACATACAGTCAGATAATTAGTCACACAAACACACAAACAGCCAGAGAAACAGTCACACAAACACACACACTGTCAGAGAAACAGTCACAGAAACACACACACAGTCAGATAAACAGTCACAGAAACACACACACACACACACACTGTCAGAGAAACAGTCACAGAAACACACACACACACACACACAATGTCAGAGAAACAGTCACACAAACACACACACACACACACACACACACACACACACACACACACACTGTCAGAGAAACGGTCACACAAACACACACACAGTCAAAGAAACAGTCACACAAACACACACACTGTCAGAGAAACAGTCACAGAAACACACACACAGTTAGATAAACAGTCACACAAACACACACACACACACACTGTCAGAGAAACGGTCACACAAACACACACACAGTCAGAGAAACAGTCACACAAACACACACACACACAGTCAGAGAAACAGTCACACAGACACACACACACACAGTCAGAGAAACAGTCACACAAACACACACACAGTCAGAGAAACAGTCACACTGACACACAAACAGTCACACTGACACACACACAGTCAGAGATAAAGTCATACAAACACACATATACTCAGAGAAACCAACACGAAGACACACTATAAATATGTATACACACACCCAGAGAAACACACACAGACATACTCAGAGAAACACACACACAAATAAAGACACACACTCGAATAAATACGCATACACAAACTTAGAGAAACACACACAAACATATACTCAGAGAAACACAATCACACATACACACTCAAAAAGACACAATCACACACACACTCAAAGAAACACGAACAAACATACACTCAAAGAAACAAACTTAGAGAAATACGCAACAGACACACAAAAGCACATACACTTTGAAGAAGAAAATTGAAGAAAATTTGCTCATTCACACACACACACACATATAACATAACATAACATATATTCCAAAAACACACGAAATAAGAAAGACTCCAAGAATCTGAGGAAACCGTAAACACCTAAATACACGTAAACACACAAATCTACGCTGAGTCGGCGAGCGCCTGAACATATCGTTTTTCACTTTACTTTTTAGATTATGTTATATTCAAATGTTGTCGACAGCTCAAGCCACAAACTGTATATGACGGCCATGAACGCACCACAAGATCATGAATGCACCCTGAGAACGTACCACAAGACCATGAACGCACCACAAGATCATGAATGCACCCTGAGAACGTACCACAAGACCATGAACGCACCACAAGATCATGAATGCACCCTGAGAACGTACCACAAGACCATGAACGCACCACAAGAACATGAACGTACTATAAGAACATAAATGCACCATGAGAACATGAACGTACTATAATAACATGAACATACCACGAGAACTTGAATGCACCATGAGAACATGAACGTACTATAATAACATGAACATACCACGAGAACTTGAATGCACCATGAGAACATGAACGTACTATAATAACATGAACATACCACGAGAACTTGAATGCACCATGAGAACATGAACGTACTATAATAACATGAACATACCACGAGAACTTGAATGCACCATGAGAACATGAACGTACTATAATAACATGAACATACCACGAGAACTTGAATGCACCATGAGAACATGAACGTACTATAAGAACATGAATGCAGCACGAGAACATGAATGCACCATGAGAACATGAACATACTATAAGAACATGAATGCACCATGAGACCATGAACGTACTATAAGAACATGAATGCACCACGAGAACATGAATGCACCATGAGAACATGAACGTACTATAAGAACATGAATGCACCATGAGACCATGAACGTACTATAAGAACATAAATGAACAATGAGAACATGAATGCACCACGAGAACATAAACATGAATACACAACAAGTAATTGAATGCACCACAAGAATATGAATGCACCACGAGAACCTGAACGCACCACAAGAACATGAACGCACCACAAGAACATAAATGCACCACGAGAACATGAACATGAATACACAACACGTACATGAAAGCACCACAAGAACATGAATGCACCACGAGAACATGAACATGAATACACAACAAGTAAATGAACGCACCACAAGAACATGAATGCACCACAAGAACCTGAAGCACCACAAGAACATGAACGCACCACAAGAACATAAATGTACCACGAGAACATGAACATGAATACACAACAAGTAGATGAACGCACCACAAGAACATGAATGCACCACGAAAACATGAACGCACCACAAAAACATGAACGCACAACAAGAACATGAACGCACCACAAGAACATGAATGCACCACGAAATCATGAACGCACCACAAGAACATGAATGCACCACGAAAACATGAACGCACCACAAGAACATGAACACACCACAAGAACATGAATGCACCACAAGAACATGAACGCACCACAAGAACATGAATGCACCACGAAAACATGAACGCACCACAAGAACATGAACGCACCACAAGAACATAAATGCACCACGAGAACATGAACGCACCACAGGAACATGAACGCACCACAAGAACATGAACGCACCACGAAAACATGAACGCACCACAAGAACATGAACGCACCACGAAAACATGAACGCACCACGAAAACATGAACGCACCACAAGAACATGAACGCACCACGAGAACATGAACGCACCACGAGAACATGAACGCACCACAGGAACATGAACGCACCACAAGAACATGAACGCACCACGAGAACATGAACGCACCACAAGAACATGAACGCACCACAAGAACATGAACGCACCACGAGAACATGAACGCACCACGAGAACATGAACGCACCACGAGAACATGAACGCACCACGAGAACATGAACGCACCACGAGAACATGAACGCACCACAAGAACATGAACGCACCACAAGAACATGAACGCACCACGAGAACATGAACGCACCACGAGAACATGAACGCACCACAGGAACATGGATGTTTAAGAAGGATTATAAATCTTCTCAAAGTTACTGCCTGAAGTTTCATCCCTGCACGATGATGAAGGTTAACTCTGCCAACAAATGTCTCGACTTCCTCTGGACTCCCAACACTCTCTCGCTTTAGGCAACGCAGAGTCCAAAGTGAGGAGAGCAGTCGCCCACTCAGTCTGCCGCTCTGCTCCGACGCTCACCTCCATCTTACCACCAGACGGAAAACCTCACAGAGACACGAAGAGCGACTCCTGAGCAGGTTTCAACCCAGAGAGACTTCAAAATGCCCATCACCAGTCAGAATGAAATCATCTACATGGCAAGAATATGTTTGCGCACACATAGATACACACACACACACACATCACAAATGTTCAAACTGACCTTGCACACAAAAGCATAAACAACTGAAAGAATTTACTAAAGGAGGGTCAAAGTAGAGTAAGTCAACAACCCTGACACCTGTATGTGTGTGTGAGTGTGTGTGTCCTTTGTCAAATGCGCTCCATGACCCCTTCATTTCAGTTCTTTGTATACTAACACCATGTCTGTGGGTGGTGCCGCGCACACACACACACACACACACACACAGAAGCACACACACACTCCCGGGGTTGACTCAGGTTTGCATGTACAACGTTTAAGGACTTTGCTCGACTTCAGCAGGAAGCAAAAGTTTATCTTAAAACCAAATCTGATAAAAACCCTCCTGTCGACAAACACTAGGTAACGACACAAGCCCAAGAAATCTGAGGAAACACACAATCTCTCGAACAGATTTCTCGCGCACAAAACGTTTGACGGCGTTCCTTGGGAACACCGGGACGCACACACGTGCACGTACACACGGCACGCACACAGACAGCTCTTGACGGCGTCGGTTTTGTTGATGTGTGTGGTTTTGTGTTGCCTCAGATTGTTGCACACCTCGTCGACAATTCAAAATGAGCAGCCCCCCCCCCCCCCAATGGGCCGCCAGTTGGCACAGATCGCTCCGTAGATAAAACACACACTTCCATCGAGAGGTGTGTGTGTGTAGGTGTGTGTGTGGTTGCATAAGTGATGAAGAGAACGCAGATTTACTGCGTTGGCACTCGGTCTGGTCAGAGTAGACGGGTGCCACTTTACCCACCCTTCCTCCCCCCCCCCCTTTACACTTACACACTCACACATACACTACACAAACACACACGCGGACATATATATGTGTCAGGTTTTGTTTTCGGCCTCCTAAAGCTCATGAAAGGATGAGAAAGTAGCAGCGATCTCTGGAGGCGTCCATCTGTCCATTAGAGAAATAAAGGCTAATGGGGGGGGGGGGGGGGGGGGGGCGTCCCTGGGTAGCTGAGGGAGGAAGTGTTGTCTTTAAACCAAAACTCAGTATCTTCGGTTTATATTTCGGAGAGATTTTCTTTCACATTTGATCTATTTTTTTTAGATTGTTTTGTTTTATTTCGAATACATTTTTGTTTATATATTTAGACATTCTTTTTTCAAAAGAAAAATATGCAAAGAATATATATATCCATGTTTTTTCTTTGTTTTAATTTTCTGACAGTTTTATTTTTCTTTTGTTCTTTGGGAATGTGATAAAAAATGGTCGCCTGAGTTTCAAATAAAAGACTTAAGTTGGCAGTGATTTTCTGAGCGTGCCAGACAGTGCTACGATCTGAAGCCCTGTCCTCCGAACCGGTGCCGACAGAACCAGCAGTCGGGCTTTAATTGCTGCTCGCTAATATTGTTAACCTTCGTATGACTCTGACGCCACTTGGTTAGCGCCGGCAGAGGAGGGACAGCAGGGCGCTTTTATTCTGAAAGTCTCAAGCTGTTGTTGTCATTTTTGTTTACGATGCCGCCGTAGAACCTCCTCCAGCGGAGCTTTACCAGACCAACCAAATTCATATGGTAACTTTTGTCTTATATGGTGACATTTCTTTTAGTACATTTTTGTCCCCACACTTTTATTTTATTCTTGCCGTTTTTAAGGGTTGGAATTTTAACAATTATTTTATAATTAATTAAATAATATTGTTTAAATAACGTTTTTTTTCTTCTCATTTTTATTTAATTGAAACATTTTTTAATGTATTTTCAATAAGTCTTGTGGTGAATATTTATTAAGGATTGATCAACTCTTCTCGATTTCATATTGAATTTATTTTTGAGTCTGTTTTCTTTCTTTCTTTTCATTATAATTATGATTATTGTTGTTTTTAATACTGTAACGATGTTATGTTGTTATACTATCCGTCGACAAATTTTTGCTTTATACATGGAAATATCTGACACACAATAATATTTTCCTTCTCGTTAATTCAGTTTAATAACAAGCTGACCAGCATGAGCTCAGGTCCACACACACACGGTGCTGCATGATCCGTGTTCACAACAAACGTTTTCGACACTTAATTCAGGCGAACCAGATGATGAAGCTGCTGTCACGTAAGGCTCAGGTCGGTTTGACTGCCGATAAATACACAATAAAACCAGCAGAGACACAAACGTACAAAAGATAGTGTCGTGTCGTTTATACTGTCCCTCTTCACGGGGACATAAGAACAAACTTGGACAAGTTAAAAGTGACAGTTCACCCAAACCCTCATTTTCTACTCGCCCTCATGTCCACTAATGTTGGGATTATTTTCAGATGAATCTGTTCTTTCTTAGAGTTATAGACAATTTTTTTTGTTCATTTTAATGTAGCGACTGGAGCTCAGCTCTCTTCGTCCTAAAAGACACTTGAAAGAGACGCTCGTCTGTAACATCTTGGATTGACGCCTCGACATGAGAAATTGTTCAGATTAATTTGGTTTTGGTGGTTCTGTTGTCGTCATCTTAGCCGGGCATCACCAGTAGATTTTCAAAGCAGCACTGCGCGATAAAAAGGGGGCGACAAAAGTCACTCCTGATAATGAATCCACGCGTGGAGTCGAGAGGAGAAAGAAAGAGTCACAATAGAATCCACCTCAGTCTAACGCCCATTACCACCAGAACGCAAGTGTCAACAAAAGTGACGGTCCTGCGACAGTCGCACAACAAAAAAAACACAAGCAAAGTCATAGAAACACAGTGAGTTTTCATCAACTGCGAAAATAAAGCTGCATAATTCTATCAAATTGAAGTTGATGGGAGTCCAAAAATCTGACCCGTCCAACATGTCCTCTCAGGTGAAAAGATAAAAGAAGTTTAATTGCAGAAAAATATATCCAAAAGTTTTATATACATCACCAAATTGACCCCCTTTGAGGAATTCGCTACACGAGACAGGAGTCCGTCGCTAAGCATTATAATTTAATAATTGATGTCCTTTGAATCCAACCACAGATGAGTTTCATGATGAAATTAGCCCCCAGACGTTTAGACTCCTGTTTCCTGTTGAAGGAATTCCACTTATAGACTCTTTTGCAACATTGTAGCAGTTTCTGTCCATCACGGAGCGGTACGGTTGAGAGACATGAATAAGTTCTATGAATCTGCAAGAGTTTGAGTTACAAGAAACAGTGTCTTTGTAACAGTAACATATGTTACCAGACAGCAGGGAAGTTAATGATGATTGATATATATATGTATATTTTTAAAAACAAGAGCATTGTTTAAAGAATGAAATGATGATCATGGATTTTAAAAAGAGAATTTCCAATGTAATAACTCCAAGTGAGACTTTTCTGGAGAATTTGTCTTTTTCTTAGAATGACTTGAATTCTATACAGGGCCATCCCCGCGTGGTTCTCCGCTGCAACAGCTACGGGCCCGGGAACAGACCGCGGGGGGATTATGTGTTCTGCTGAAAAGGTTTGATCGGCTGCCCTCTCCCATCAACCCAAAGATCCGAACGTCTCCAGGACATGGAGGCAGAACCCTCTCCCCCTGGGACCCCCCATGTTTGAACTGTTCCCCTCAGGCAGGAGACAACGATCAAGCCCGACCAGAACATCCTTTATTATTATATCATTCCTTTCATTTCTATATTTCTACATCAAAAAAATTAAAATTAAAAAAATCCTGTTTGGCTAAAATGTTTTTTCAGAGTGTGAATTGAGCTCTTTTAGCTATAATTCGACACATTCTTTGCCCGTCTCTCTTTCCTATAATGTCTCGAAAAGAAACAATTCAAGTTAATAAATAAACGAAAACAAGGTATTAATCATCAACCCTCACTGATATAAAGGAAGGACTGATAAAGAACAGCCGACCGCAAATCAAATTTAAAGAATGCATGTTGTTGCCTTTCACTGATACAGTTCAACTGAATCATTAAATGCGTCTATAAAAACTCAAAAAATATTCCCATAATTCTGATAATATAAGTTGTTTATGATGGAACTCATTGGTGACAATCCTTTGAAAAAAAAGGGGGGATGAAGGGGTCGTGGCTGTTTAAAGGCCAGATGTCCTCCTGATGTCGAGGAATTCAATTTAGAGACTTTCTGGAAGCGTGAGACTGAACACAACATGCATGTGTTGCGTTTTAAATACATGTTAATCCTCGAGTGCGAAGTTCGAAATTCAATTAAAAAAAAAACCTAAAAAGCAAACGAGCCGCTTTTGTTTCCTGGAGGTCTTTAATTCGGCCTCGTTAAGAGATGCTCTCGCTTAAATAAAATAAAAAAAGCCCCCCTGGCTCAGAACCAGGCCATGCGGGTTATTATGGAGGCTCGGCTGCGTAAGTAGGTGACAGGTCAACGCGCAACATCTGGACGCGCGCAACGGTCATCCAAAAAACAAGTGCAGCCGCAAAACACGCTCCTGCTGCCGCTCCTGCCGCTGCTGCGGCGCTTCGCCGCCGATAAAAGCCAGATTATCAACCCGGCGGAGGGACTCGGGAGCCCGGGCGGGCTCAGAGATCAGAGGCGAAGAGTGGACGATAATCTTGACATAACATCGGGATCACTCGGTGTAACCGGATTAAAGCGAGCTAATGAAATACTCCAGAAATGGAGGGTGGAGTGGAAGGTGGAGGGTGGATGTGGGATGCGGGTGTGTGGGGGGGTGAAGCATGAACTAATGAACCTTTTAAAGAGCTGTCACTGCCGGGCCTTGGACACACAACAAACACTGTCATCAGACTTGAGTCCACTTTCAACAAGTTTCCGGGTCGACCTCGCCCCCCAACCCCCCCCTTTACCCCTAAAAACACCACCCAATGATCCCTGACATTTACCCCAATGCAGCAATGCGCGCTCCCAAAAGCCGATTTCGAGGGCAGGGTGTGGGGAGGAGGGAGGGAGGGAGGGAGGGAGGGGGGCTCGTGTTTGGAGATTGGGAGCGCGCTGCCCCCTCCCCCCCCCCGCGCCTATAGCGCTGCCTCTGATTGGCCGAGGCGCGGCTCCATCTCCACACGTGACCTGCCTCCTACAATAAATAAACAGCTATAGAATAATGTATAGAATCAACGCAAGTGTCCAAACACCGGCACCGCGGCAGAACCGAACCGAACCCCCAATCCCCGGCAGGTGTATCACTCTCAATACAAGTTGCGTCTCAAGACGAGTTTTTTTTTGTGTTTTTTTTTTTTTGCCTCACTCAGGTTCGGAGTGACAAAACCACGCCGGACACACACACGCGCACACGCACACTCCCGCGCTGAAGGCAAAGCGAGCTTACCTACACAGTGAATAAGTTTGTGCCTCCAAGAGTCAAGTTCCTGCCGAAAGCCGCGCCTCTCTACCGTGCATTGCTGCCTCTTGCACAGGCTCGCCATTTTCTATCGGCCCCTCCCGTGGGCGCGCACATACTGCTGGGTGCTTCCCTGCGCGCACGTCACCGGTGCTTTTATTCTCGGGCTGGGTGGAGTGAGATATGAGGGGACGGCTGCAGCATCCCCCTTTTTCTATCGCTCAGCTTCGTCCCACCCACTGGACCCTCCCTCCCTCCCCCCTCCAGGCAGCATCTCTGATGCCCGTGAAGGGACATGTGGGTGTTTTTAGTTGCGCCAAATGCTCCAAATTTGCTCCGGCTTATGGAGCAGAAGTGTGTCAAAGGTTGCGGGTGGGATTTAAAAATAAAGACTCCGCATTGTTTACATTCAGCGGCGCAAGGGAGACGTACAAAGACACATTGTGGCGGAATAATTGCGTTTCTATATGATTCTAAATTATGATCTTTCCATTTAAGCTCCGGGAAAACTGTACATTCCACTGAGATGCCCCGCCCAATGACTGACATGTCCTGTGCAATGTATCCGTTTCAACGGAGGAGAAAATATTGGTGTATTTATTCATTTATTTTCCAGATTGAAAGACAAAAAAATATGACTTCAGCCTGATGTGTAGTTGTGAGGTTACATTACGTTTAAAATGTCCTCTTACTTTACATTAGAGAGAGAGCCAGAGGGAGAAAGCCATTCTTTATTGGAGCACTTCCTGTCATCAGGGTAGGATTTAAGCTATCAAGCCTACCTAAATATCAAATCCTGCTTTAGACCTCGGCTCCAGCAAAGGTTTCAGTGATGTCATCCGATGCCTGTGACGTTACTCGGATAAAAAGTGTGTTGGTAACAGAACATGAAACTTTTAGAATTTTAGAATGGTGTGTGAAACTGTGAGATGGATATAAATGGGGATTTCTATCTAATAAATCATACTTTTACTTGGAAAAATATATGGTTTAGTTTCAAGAACACTGTTGTAATAATCAGTTATTCTGGTAATAATTACACGGAGGACTCTAAATTGTGTTTTCTTGAAAAATACTTCATTTACAATGAGAAAAAAGATCATTTCATTCTTACAGCACATCTGTTAACACAGTCGTTTCTTTGGGAACATATATAGATACAGTATATATATACATTTGAGAGCTGATTGGAAAACAACAATATTCTAGAAGGATGTGTTAACCCTGTGTAACCAGGTCACATTGCTGTGGAAACAAATATTCATAATTTACCGTTCAACACTCGTCTTATAATGTGATTAATTATTAACACCTTTACTGTTTGCCATCATGTTGACACATCTTACCGCTTGATACGGTCAGAGGCAATTAAACTGGATTTGCTCAAGACTTGTGGAGTATTGAAGGAACTTAACAGAAGCCCATTTAGTAACATGTGACCTCTGGCTGTGACAAAGTCTGGATTTGAATGTTTCTCTTCAGAGAGTCTAACTAGTTCCTTGCCAAAAATAGTTTTGATGAAAGTTCTACCACTGATGCCTCATTTTCTATTCATATTAGCAATGTATAGGTTCTATTATACAAAGGAACATTGGGGCCAGCAGCATCTGTAGCTCGGATGAGAAATCTATAGACTCCTTTTTGTCACATTAACCAACCAGATTTTATAGTATGCATTGACAAAATTCAGTTACAGAGACGGTTTTTCATAATTCCACATTATATAAATTCCAATTCTGTCTCTCCAAACTGCTATTTTGATGTTCTACTAACTTTAAACCTCCCCAGAGGATTATTCTACGTTTTGGATAAGGTTCATGGAAATTATACCAAATAAAAAAAATAAAAAAAAAACACAACAAAGTTGACATTATAATCATCAGTTTGCAAAAGATAATTGATGATAATATTGAAAAACAGGGGAATTAGGCACGGCAGAATGGCCGCCTTGGTGCATTGTCTTAATTTCCTATTGATTATTTTGTGTGTCATCCTATTTCATTTAATTTTTATTCTGTAATGCTACCATTAAACACCCATGTGTTGTGTTTACAACACTGGCAATAAAGGTTTCTGATTCTGATCTAAGCTTGTTATGCTACAGGATTTGTCCGCCCAGGTTGTAGATACTGAAGTCAGAAAACAAATTCCAATTGCCTTTGAGAACTTTCTAATAATGGTCCGTTTCATTTCAACGTTTGACGCTTCGTGTCTTTATTGTGACGACATGCCAGGAAGCTGAGGATTTGACATGATTCCAGGCTTGTTCATAACATAGTTCTGTGGTCTGTCATTCCAGGAGCGACTCATACAAACATTGAGGTGCACGATCATAATGACGAGGAATGAAGACATAAAAAGGTTAAAACAAATGTTTAATTCATCTTGTGAAGTGGAGGAATTCTATGATGTGGGTCACCTTGAGTGCTTTTAGTCTCGCTTCTCATCTTTTTAGTAAATTAAAGTCATATTGGTGCAGAATCTATATCACCTCGTTTCAACGCGTCTGCAGATGTGAAAAACGGTAAATCAACTTCTATAAAACTCGCCAAAACGCGGCTCTAATCACCAAATTGAAGGTTAAAATGACAGAGATCATTAAAAGGCAACCTCGGCGAAGGTTTATAATCCTGCAAAGACGTCGCGGAGACATAAAAAGACAAGGGCGAGCCTTTTAACACGGGAGCACTTCAGCTAATGAAGACGTTGAACCTGCTGCCCTAAACAAAGATGTCTCCTGCGGAGCTCCTAGCGGAGCGAGGAGTTAACCAATAAGAGACCGGCTTGATTGCAGTCATTGCCTTCTCGGCCAATCAATGAGCAGCTCATTGAGATGTCACTGAGGTCGTCGCTTCGGGATGCTGGCAGCTACGGAAACGACCAAACTGGAGAAGGAGAGGAGCAGAACCAGCGATGTAGAAGAAGCCGAACAAAAGGAGCTTTTGGCCGAACAGGTAAACGGTTCGTTCCTCGTCCGCTCAGCGACTCTCGGTGTGTGTGAGCCGCGGTGTTATGTGTCCGGGAGGCTGTCAGCGTCAAGCCGAGAGGATGAAAGAGATTTGGGCGCCGTTACTGTGGCAACATTAGATGGAGGCAAACACTCCTCCTCAAGTTCAAGCCGTAGAACATGAACCTTTTCAGAAACAAACACACCAGCTAAAGAAATGTCTGACAGTCGTTTTTAGTGCATGAGTGTGTGATGTGTTTAAACCGTCTTTAAAAAAACAATATCAACAAGAAGAGGATGTTAAAATGGCCTCCAGGCAGCAACAACATGCAGTGTTATGTATATGTTCATTTTTAATTATTAGACAGTAGTTGTAAAATGTGTCCAGTAGCATTTAAAAGGTTGAAACTTGCTCACACAAGTGCTGTGAATGACATTATGCCTAAATGTCATTGTCTCTATAAATACTAATTACTTACTTACTTAAATGTCATTGTCAATTCAAACATCTTTACAGGGACGATTTCTCTAGAAATTCCAACAAAGAATGATCACTTCCATCTAAAACTTATCTTAAATTTACATCATTTCATTATAAAAGTTGGCGTTTTCAGATTTTTTAATGTCCCCCGACAACACATCGCAGATGTAAACTGTTGCAATGTTTGCGGTGCTGCCAAGTTTCAGCGAAGGACTAGAGTGAGATTTGAGGGTTTGTGTAGTTGTGAGGTTGTGTTACATTACGTTTAAAATGTCCTCTTACTTTACATTATGGGAGAAAACCATTCTTTATTGGAGCACTTCCTGCCATCAGGGTAGGATTTAAGCTATCAAGCCTACCTAAATATCAAATCCTGCTTTAGACCTCGGCTCCAGCAAATGTTTCAGTGATGTCATCCGATGCCTGTGATGTTACTCAGATAAAAAGTGTGTTGGTAACAGAACATGAAACTTTGAGAATGGTGTGTGAAACTGTGAGATGGATATAAATGGGGATTTTTTATCTAATAAATCATACTTTTACTTTGAAAAACATATGGTTTAGTATCAAGAACACTGTAGTAATAATCAGTTATTCTGGTAATAATTACATGTGTACATGTTGTGTTTTCTTAAAAAATACTTCATTTACAATGAGAAACAATGGTTCATGTACCACCTCTTAGCACGAACATGTTCCGGCAATTACAAAGACACTTGTTATTTGAGTGACATGACAGGCAGCAGTTGACCTCCATCAAACCCTTGTAGGAGCCGAGGCCACAGACAGGCTTAACAATTTGATATTATTCATTTGTCTTTTTGGTATTTAGATTTTTAAATGTCCCCCGACAACACATCGCAGATAAACTGTTGAAATGTTTGCGGGGCTGCCAAGTTTCAGCGAATGACTAAAGTGAGATTTGAGGGGGTTAGTGTGTGTGTGTGTGGGGGAGGGAATGTGAATAATTATTGATTTGTGGCGTCATAACCCAGTCATCTTTGACAATGTATGAGTGAAATATTATGTTTGAATGATCGATTTCTCCAAAATGTCAAACATTCAAATGATATGAAATTGTATTACTTGGTTATAATGACATTATTTAAATATTAAAAGTAAAAAAAATGCATTCTTTCTCTTTAGAGAGTTATTTCTCTTTATGTTCTTGTTCTTATTTTATTTGTATTTATTTTTTATGAAAAATTGCTGTATTTTCTGTGGCTATTTGGAAAAAACAATTTCCCGAAGGAGACCTCCTGAGGGATCAATAAAGTTTTACCTTACCTTACCTTACCTTATTCTCATTAATTAATTGGATGATAATCTTAATTAGTTCTAAACAATTTTTAGCTATGGCAAAAAAAAAGAAATGAACTCATTTACCTCCACTTCAGAGACTCACAGTGATAATGAAGACAGTTGAGCTGATGCTCTTAATTTGAAACCGGGAAGTTTATTTCCTCCTACCTAACAGCATTTGGTGAATTTACGTTTAGTGATAACTTTCAAATTAAAGTGCGGCTTATAACCAGACAACTGGTAGCTTGACAGCATGTTGTTGTTAGTCACGACGACTCGACCACTAACTATCTGTGCGAGTAGATGCTGAACTGTTAGATGGACCCGCCTTATCTCGCTTCTCATTGGTTGATATTGCGTGGCGGCTTCAGTGATTGGCTAGATCTGTGCAAAAATGACTAAAATGTGCTAATCTGAGGTGGGATTTTCGTATCACGTGTCAATTCTAATTATTTATATTACTACTTATATATGTTAATTTACACATAAAGAAGCCTTTGTGACAATGGGGTGTCTTTGTCAGCAGGACCGATGACCCTGACACGAGGCTCCTTCACCTACTCCAGCGGGGAGGAGTACCACGGAGAGTGGAAGGAAGGTAAGCTTCCTCCGCCATCATTCCTCTCAAAACAATTCTGTGGGAAAACGACACGTGTCTCCTGCTGCCTCACACCCGCCTCAGTGCTAAACTTTAAAACCCGAGACCTGGAACCGAGCTCCAGATGGTTCGTCGGAGTCTGAGGCGGAATTTATTTTCACACCTTTGTCCTGTTTTTCTTTGTGTTTCAATACACCCTGATTTAATCACCTCATTAATCGGCTCCCGGAGAGTGAGAAGATCCAAATGTCCAAATAAAAAACTCTGATTGGTAATTAAGGAAACCATCCTGATATCACGGCTTGAACAGATATTTAACAAAGTACAGAAGGTTTTTTTTTTTTTTACCAAAAATATACTCTATACGCATATACTCTAGTGATATACGACAGCACTATATCCCTTTTTTATTTCTTTCTTTTTGGCTTACAAATCATATTTTACTTGTTATCATACATTTACAGTTCAATAAAGCGTGTTTTAAATAATATTATGTATTTTTTAAATGTACCACTAACATGCAAATATTCACAACTTTAGTTCATTTTTATGTCCATCTTAAAATCCCGGTTGCTAGGCGGCGGCAGCAGTTGTTACTTCCTCGATCGCGATCTTGGTGATGACTGAGGATGAGAGGATACAGTCGACTCCAGCCGCTTTTCAAAGCTGATGTTTGGATATATTTTGGTTCCAAAAACAAATGAAAGCAGTTACGACTTTGTCTTAGTCAAGTACTCGGATGATACTACGAATATATCCTTCGGCAAGAATCTGGCGATACAATACGTATCTATACTATATCTCACCGCTCAACGGTTGAGACGAAACCTAAATGAGCTTCAGACAAGCACGTAAACAGGCAGTCTCTTAATAAAGTAAGCAGGATTATATGTAGTTTAACATACGTACACAAAACAAACGTGTTCATCTGAGCCTTTAGAACTTTTACTGAAATTCTCCCTGGACCAGTAACCTCCATTATTTGTTCACTTATTCCTTTTTACGGATCAATATTTGTTGATGTTTGATTTCAGATCGATAATCGTATATTAAAACTTGTCTCAAACAGTTACGTTAGAGCTGAACTCATGTCTCACTCGGGCACACTCACTGTTTGCACACAAACACGCAGGTGTGTGTGTCGGACAGAGGTCTTTGGTGTCGCATGAATAATTGAGCGGCGAGCTGGTGGAAGACGAGCCCGGAGGCTATCGGGTTACAGGAAGTAGGTTTGGTAGAACAGGAACAGCCAGACGCCATTTACCACTGTACTTCTGCATGCGGTCGTTTAACATCTATGCATTACCGCTATTGATTGACATAAAAGCCGGACAAATTCTGCTAAACCCTAATTAGCCGGAGACTGTGACCCGACTTCAGATTGGCAGCGCGGCAAAGGAGCTGAAGTCCAGATTACAGTCTGGAGGGATGAAGTCTGAGGCGAGGAGCCACGATCCCTCTCTGCTGGACGCCCCGGCAGCCTGACACATTAGTGGGAGGTTAGGACAATGAAGGTGTGAACCTCCATTAGCCACAAGCTGGCCTAACTGCACGATAGCGCCCCCTGTCCACTGACCTGAAACACACACACACACAACGTGTCAGCAGACTTCCTAAAACATCACCAAAATCTAAACTCACTTTTTTACTTTTGGATCATTTGTATTTATTTATTAGACCTGTTTACAAATACAACATAAAAACTGAATCACCGTCTTTACATATAAATCTTCATTTCCTGGTCTTACTAAAATGTCCTGGGATTTTATTGAGCAGGAAAAAAAGTGGTTTTCTGTTGATCCTGGGTGAAAATACACATCGGTTTTAAGTAACAAAATCTAAAAAGCAAAAAAAAAATGGGCTGAAAGGAAAAATGTTATGACGATAAATGAACTAATTACAAATAAATGTGTTATTATATCAAAATAAATAAATGATTTAGGATTTTATTGATGTCATAAAATGGTGCTTTACTGTATATATACACACACACACACATATATATATATATATATATATATATACAATGATTTATTAATCATTTTGACTTTGTTTTGTTGCTTCAGAATATTGAATATATCTACGCATTTATATAAAAACAATTTCATTCAGTACTGTATTTGTATGTTACATCTTTTCATTATATATATATATATATATATATATATATACTGTATATATAAACTACTTCTGCCTTGACAAGCATCATATGTTCATGCTTTAGATTAGGGTACGTATCACGATACATGTGTGAGATACACTATATCACGATACTGTAGGAACAACAATATATTGTTTCAACAACACCTTTTTCTGGCTCTTACAAACAAATAAACGAGGAAATACTTTTGATATATTTTGTCGTTACTTTGGCACAGAGGAAATGAAGAATGTTGCCAACTAGTGGCCGGAGGTTTAATTTCACCACACAGATGAATAAACGCTGTGTATATTTGAGTGTTAATTGGAACATAAAACATCAAATGATTGTCTTTTAAACACAACTATTGAAATATAAACCCTACAATAAATATGGTTATGGAAATCAAATAAAATGCTATTAATACAGTCATATTATATAATTTTTTGTAAATATCAATACAGTATCGGTTATAAAAATATAGTGATGTATCGTTATATCGAGTTTTGATTGCTTTGGTTTGTTTCGCTCGTCTAACCAATCACTGCTTCAGATGAATGTTTGGCCCGCCTACTTCATTTGCATACTGCCAATGAAATGTTAAAATAAATAAAAGAGGAAGTTAGTAAATATATAAATAAATCTTAATATTTAAAACATAGAAATAGCATGATTTTACATTTATTTATACATTTAATTATGTGTTTATAATACATTTATTTACAATAATGTCATTTATCATCCTCCATAGAAGCTGAGCTTTACTATGACATCACAAAGACTAGTTGGACACTGTCTAGTAGGGGTGTAAAGAAATAAAGACTGAGTTGATATTCAATGGCACTGTATCGATATTTAAAAATAAAAAGTGGTTTTTTTAACCTTTGAAATTGAACATTTTATTCTAATTCAAAAGTGATTTTTTTGGTTTATATTTCAATAGTGTGTGTAAAAAAAAAAATCATTTTATGTTTTAATTGGCAATTTACACTCAAATATTCACAGCGTTTATTCATTTGTGTGGTGCAATTAGAAAGAAACAATTTACATTTCAGCGCAGAAAAAACTAGCAACCAAAAAATGTATGTCTAAGAGTGAAAGTTTGTTATTCAGTTTAAATCCATCTTCTCGGGTCTGATTTTAGTTTTGTTACCCAGTGGGGAATTGTGTCGAAGAATAAGATTTAGAGAGTCTTGCGATTATAACACCTTCACTTGTTGCTTCGTTTAAAAAAAAGAAGATATTCAAGCAGGCAGATATAGTTTAGGCTAAGTCTCTGCTCCCAATCTGAGATTAGAGCCAGCGCAGCACTTTAAGCAGCCCTGACAGATGGAGCCTAATTTGCTTTGCCATTATCTGAGGGAGGACGCTTCACTAGTCCAGACCAAGGTCCTGTCAGGAGGTCGGTCTCACCTCGTGTAAATCCTCGTCCGGTGACGACGCTCAGGGTCCTCAGTGTTAATCTGACTCTTCTCACAGCTACACTACGTGTGTTCAGTTTCTCTCTTGATTTTGAATTCGATGCTTGTATATATCTTTTTTATTTCATTCACATGAACGTGTCAAGTAACGTTTTACATACAGTGGAAAGTTTTCTGGTTAATTTTTTCATCTGAAATAAACTTGACAATCGAAGTTTATTCGAGTGAATCTTTGGACATAATTCCATTTTTTTCCACGTCATATTTCGAGTCAGTTTCTTTTATTTCTTCTTTGTGCTGGTTGTGTTTTTGTTCAAGGTATAACATTTCTTTAATCGTTTGGACATTTTTTGTGTAGGTAGATTTGTATTCTTTAATTAAAAGAAAAAAAACACCACATCAACTTTTACAATTAATTGAATAATCACACCATAATGTCATCTCTTCTGTTTTTAACAACAAATGTTTTTATTTTCCAACAGTAGTTTTGATTTTGAGCGTTAAACAGAAAAAATATCTCCAACATTCACTCAAGATTTATCTGGTCATGATCCGATTGATGGTGTTTCACAGACTAACTCAGAAATAATCAATTTCTTTTAATATAGTTATTTTTGAAGCGTCTACCTTAAGCCTAGTCTTGAGGAAATACTTTTAAATGGCTGTACTTGATAGATTTTTCGCCAACACTTGAAAGTGTTTCTGAAGGAGTCGCTAAATTAGGAGGAAATTAGAGTTCTCTCCCGGGAACACTTTTCTCTGTTCGCAGCAGTAATGAGTCTCAAAACCGTAAATGTAATGTGGCACCTGATTTTTTTTTTTTATGTGAAGTGGAAGTCCCTGAAGATACACCTCTGAACGAGACAACCTTCACTGCTGCCTGCAAGAATCTTTTCTCGCGTTTTAAAAGCATCAAACAGCAGCGCAGATACAACAAATAGTCCGATAGGTCGATTGTCACATTTACGATTCCATCTGCTTCTGTACCCCCAGGATTTACTTCCTGTGTTTTACATTTCACACATATTTATGGCGCTGGTATTGTTAGTTCTGATGGGAAAACTTGATCCTAGATTGACAGAAATCTGAAACAGACTCATGACAAACCTTTAAGCAGATTGAAGTATAGAAAGTGAAACATTGTTAATCATTTACTTTTATTAAAATCCACCACATTAAACGAAGAACAGAATAATGATTTTCCAAAATAAAAGCATGAGAACAACGTTAGAGTTGTAGTTCTCATCTTCAATTGATGTGTTCTGTTGTTGGAAGCAGAACTTTAAAGTGCAATTTAAAGAGATGATTTAAGAAAACACAATGTTTGTTTGTAAAAGAACACATTTGACTGACAGTTGTTTGCAGGGTGGCAGCAAGGTTTTAAAAACATTTATTTTTCTACAATAATCCTCCAGAGTATGGGATACATTTGTTTGTTAATTTAGCTTTTAATTCTTAAAAAACAACATGTTTACGGTGTTTAGATGAAGACGGGATGTTTGGGATGAAGTTTATAAACACACCGTCTGTCGCTCCAGGAACAGGAAACGCGTTTACTTTGATCAAAGTTTTTTAACATCTTGAATGTCTGTGGTTTTATGCTCATCTGTTTCATGCTTCTCATGGGAGTCGCATCAATCCAGTGTTCACTTTCAAAGATTCTTCTTTGTGTGTGTGTGTGTGTGTGTGTGTGTGTGTGTGTGTGTGTGTGTGTGTGTGTGTGTGTGTGTGTGTGTGTGTGTGTGTGTGTGTGTGTGTGTGTGTGTGTGTGTGTGTGTGTCCCACAGGTCTGCGTCACGGCCTTGGTCAACTGACCTTCGGGGACGGGACGTGCTACACCGGCCAGTTTGAGAATGGCCTCTTCAACGGCTGCGGGACGCTCGTCTTTGCCGACGGTTCCAGGTCTGTGACTCTCAACATAAACCGCGACCTAATCCAGGAACACAACCCAACCAACACTGCAATGCAACAACAGACACACTATTTAAGTTGGTATGCTGAAGGAAAGTATATGTATATTTTCTATATAAGGCCAATGAAGCATCGTTCCATATCTCGTACCATTGCTTCACACAATCCTCGCACTGACAAAAGTTGGCGACTGAATATGTTTGGAGAGATTAAGTTTTTCCAGACCTTGACAGACAATCAGTTTATTTTATATTCATATCATTTTCTAATACCAGGAATGTCTATCACTCCAGGCATGTGTACAAATGAGCCTCTTTATGTACTTACAAAAGTATAATTAATTGAATCCTCCTCGGTGGCTGAGTGGTTTAAAAAGAAAAACGTCAAAGTTTTTGGCTCTGCTAAAGTCGCCTCTTTTGAGTGTCAAAACTATTCATATTCAAAGGATGTTCCCCCCACACATCTGTTCATATCTCTGCTGTCGCTGAATTAACTTCAGTTATTCACCAAATGATTAGGATTTGAAAAGAACTACAGTTTTTTTTCTTTACTATTGTTTCCGGGCCCTGACCTTCTGATCTGGTGTCACATCTGGTGCAATCTCTTTTACCTGGAAACTTGTCTCCCACTATTCATAACCAATTTACAGGTTTTTATTTTTCGACTTGTGTCTATACGTCGGCAGGTATGAGGGAGATTTTGTTCAGGGGAAGTTTCAAGGTGCCGGTGTGTTCACGCGATACGATGGGATGAGATACGAAGGCGACTTCAGGAGCGGCTGCGTGGATGGATACGGTAAGATTGCATCCAGACGGAACCTACACGTGACCCGAAATGTAGACTTGGAAATGATGTGAGACATGGTCTCTTAACTTCTGGTCCATAATCTACGGCATAATCCTGCAACGTTGTTACTCCAACAATCAACCTACTACTCTCGACTGTAAACTATGACCTCTCATCTATGGACCTTCAACTACTACTGTATGTTCCCTGAACAATGGTCTCTCTCTGAATGTAAAACAGTCTAATCCGTGTTGTTTGAGCTCCTCGCTCTAGTTTCTTTTGTGATCATAGTCTGTCTTTTACCAGCTTCATTGTTCAAAAAACCCCTGTGTGTGCTTCAGTAGCGAGTTCTTAAATACGATATAGAGTGAGATGTGTTAATTGTAAGGTCTTCAGCCGCCTGCAGATAATCAACACTTTTCTTTCTGATGGCTGCTGGGCTTCGATATGTAACGGTGGCAATCACATCTCTCATTTCTGCTTTTAAAAATAGAGAATACACTCAGACAATCTGCAGGTCTCAGCTGCCTCAACCAGTTTTTTTTTTTTTTTTAAGGAAGGACTTAATTCCTGAAGGCTTTAATGCGGTTAAACGTTAACTCCAGTCAAAGGTTAACTGGCTATAGGATGAAGCAGGAGCCCAAAAAGCAGCAGATTTCGCAGTTAAGGTCTGAGAAAACATCCGGGCCCCAAAGACAGAGACCAGAGTAAAAGATTTGTAAACCTTTATGAGAGCGTGAATAGTGGTTGTAGGTTTGGAGGTAAACACGACAAGCTGCGCGGAGTCCTTACCAGTGCTGGGTCAAAGGTCCTACCTTGAACCTGCTATTGACTGCTTGAAGAGACTTAAGAGAACTCTGAAAAGGGGTTCTTGAAACCGCGATGAGAACACCAAGGACAGCTCATATGCCAAACAGATCCAATAAGGGCCATGATTCCATGATTTTTAACAAAAAAGCAGCTAGGCAAGTCAAAGCCCCATCTTTCGTTGGCCCACCTCCCATGAAATCCCTACCTCAGTTGCAGATACCAATGCCCTCCCGGGACCAAAACAACTTTTATTTTGGCAGTTTTGGGCGCCAAAGGGGTCACAATGGTGTCCCATTATGTATCATATTCATGTGTTTGGTACAAAGCCACATGGTATTGGTGGACTTAGCCTTAGAAAAGCGGGTACGGATAATGGGAGGAAGGGGACAGTTGACCCGTGGTTGCATGTTTGAACCCCTGGATAATCACTGCACGCTCCTGTATTCAAAATGAAAATATAAAACTCACATTATTCCTGTTGTTTTCTAATGCAGGAGTGCTGTTGTTCGCGGACGGTACCAGCCATGAAGGTCTGTTCGAGAGCAATGAGCTGCTGAGGCGGGAGAGCGGCGCGGGAGCCGTTCAGAGAGCTCAGGCGGCGGCGGCCAAGGCTCGCGCCATCGCCATGTGATCACCTCCAGTGCCACAGTACTCTTACCAAAATCAGTGTCCACTTTTGAGCCCTTTATTCCTCACCAGCAGACTTTCTTTCATCATCGCCTTCTTCTTCGGGAACGTCTTTTCCGTTTCCGGTTTAAGTTCTAGAGTCACTGACTCTGGTTCGGCTCAACGTCACGGTTTCATAAGAAATCTGAGTTAATTGGGGCGTGCTTCGCTTGGCGAGGTGGAACCAACACTTCGTCTGGCGGTCTCATTAAATTCTGTGCGTGGCTGCAGATCTGAAAATGAGATGAGCTGTAATATCATTCTTTTATGAAACACATACCAAATTACATCTCGCACACATATTTTAACACGTTCTGAATCATCAGGGCTAAAATAAAAACTGAAATAAACGTATGTTAAGTGTTAGAAAAACAAGTCGATCCGAGCGAAGTATTAAAGTGAGACGTGTTAATGACTTGTTGAATTTAGGGTCTTTAAAAGATGACACTGCTCTAATAATTACATTGTACTTTAAGGTGCCAGACTTGACATTCATCGGCTTCTTAGTCAAAAGCAGTTAGTTGTTTTAATGTTGACCGAAAGGTCAGACAAGAATAAAAGTAAAGCTGTGATTCACTCAGTGATTCTCTCCAAGAGCTGAACCAGAATGAGTGGCTCCTGACCGATGCCTGACGGGGTCATTATGGAGGCGAGTGCCGGCACAGCGGGGATGAGTGCAATTTTGTATCGGCGGTGAAATTTGATAAAAGAGTCCAATTTTTTTCTGGGCACAAGAAGAAAGTCCTTCGGTCAAAATAACATGCGTTAAAGGAGCGCCGAGGGCCAGGGTTTGGGTTGTGGGGATCCTGGCAAGTTGACTGTTAATATCGAGAATTAGTAATCTCACTAGAATAACTAGATGTTGTGTGTCTGTGTTTGTGTGTTTAGCTGGAATCAGACACTGTCACTGCATTTGTGGGAACACGAAGTTGCTGTAGCTTGTTTCACCAACCGAGTTAAGAGTCACTGTGAACGCAGCACTTGAACCCTCGAGCGTGTTTTCTGTCTCAAAATTGACTCCGTCCATGAGGCGCCGAGTTGTTACCTTCTCGTCGCTCGCACACTCAGCCGCCGCTAAAGTGCTCGTCGGTATTCGACCAAAAAGTGTTTCCAAAACCAAAAGGTGAAGACAGAAAAGAACGGGGTTTGTGGAGCTAAGCATGGGTCCTGCTAACACTCAGCTACAACCATTAACTTGGGACCACCTCGACAGATTATCAGAAGCTTGTGTGCTAAGATGATTGATAGTTACTTCACCTTTCGTAACAAGTTGTTGAAGTCCAGCCCTGTGTTCTCCACTCCTTTACTACTGGCGGCTACAACCCCTGTGTTAACCTCTCTACTACTATTTTCTGTCGAATGTTAGGCAAACAGAAAAAAAACCCCACAACATTACAAGTAATTTAGCACTCATGTACATACTACATACTTCTTGATGGTATAGAATATTGGACACAAAAAGGCATATTGCAGTGGCTCTGGCATTTGTGTAGATATTTGACTGTAAATGTGTTGTTTAATCCGTGTTTACAACTTAACTTTGCTCTGAGAGGGCCTAGTGCATTATCTTATCTTACTGGCTGGATGGCCGTGGACCATCGTTGACTTCGCACGTAAATAAGTCACTTTGAAGTAACACAAATTTTGTTTGGTGTGAAGACAAAGAAACAAACCCTTCCCATCACCTCTTTAGAACCCCTTAAAGTGACTTAATTCAAACTTTAAATATTTTCTACTCGTCCTCATGTCAACTAAGAGTTATGATTATTGAAATTAGTAATCCGTTCATTTTTAGAGTTATAGACAAAAATGTTTGTTCATTTTAATGTAGGGACTGAAGCTGAGTTGTCTACGTCTTCATCTTTGTCCAAAAAGATACTTAAAAACATCCAAATACCTCCACACTGCTCGTCTTAAACGTTCCTCTTGGATTGAAGACAAAGATGAAGAAAACCGAGCTACAGCTGCTACATTAAAATGAACAAAGATTTTTGTCTATAACTCTAAAAAGGAACAAATTACTCTGAAAACAATCTCAACCCTTGGTCGATTTTGGGTGTACTATCACTTTAAGCAGCAGACCACAGCGTTCCCCGCTGGTCCTGAGACTAGAAAAATAAGTTTGGTTTTGGAAACAAAATGTTGGCGAGAGTTGCTATGGAAACGTCAGATCTGAGAACAACTGACGCCAACATAGTGGGTGTCTAGTGCGAGTCCCGGATCGATGGTAACCCGGACCACGATGATGGTAGCTGCACGTCACGGCCTCCACCTTCACTCTCACCATCAGCTCACCCGGACGTCGATTCCATGTTTCAACTCTTCACTGGTCCCTTTAAAGTTGCACCTTAAACTTGAAACGTTGCCGTTTGATATTATTTCTGGCAGAACTTCGCGCAGCTATGTGTCGACGACGTGATCGTTTCACTGTGACGACTCGAGGCTGCTGTGACTCAACCAGAACATCGGAGGAAGTACGTGTGCCTGATCGAGAATCCTCTTCTACTGTGCTTTCAAGACTCTACTGCCTGTTGGTTTTTTATCCACCGTGTTTTTTTTAAACTTCTGTCTCGTTTACAAAAGATCGTCGAACACACGGAGACTTAAAACGACACACGCTGCCTTTCTCTCTTCTTTCACTTCTTTAGTTACAACGTCGAGTCTCGTGAGGGAGTCGAACTCGTTCAACCATCTGAAGTAGTCTGTGAATGTGAGTCAGCGCATTCGTGACTCACGGGTTAAACAGTGTTCAACGCAAATGTGTTACGAAACCTTGTATCTTGAGGTCGTGGGTAAAATATATTGTAGTGGAGCTAAAAGATTGTACAAAGATTGTTAATTCATGAATCTTTAAGAAAGAATTCTTGTAAATATTGGCCCTGTGGTCATAATGTTACGATTATAGAATTCCATGGAGCTGAAAATGTGATTTTTTTTTTTTTACTTGTATTATTTAACATTAACTGAGGAATTCAGGTAACATGGGAACTGTCATCGGGGCCGTCGTAGTTCCGTCCCGAAGACCAGAAGCTCCGACATTCAAAACCCAGATCAACCCAGAAAACGTCAAAGAAATCACAAACGTGCAGATAGAGTTTGGTGTGGAATCACAGCCATGTTGACGCAGTCCTGCTGTATTTCTCTTGGCTTCAACAACGAAAAAGAATTGTTCTAAAGATGAGAGAGAAGTGGCCTTTTAACAATAAAGTGCAAGAAGAAAGTCCCAACTTTTATTGTGGTTGTTTTTTTTTGTCACCTGTCAACACACAAAATGAAAGTGAAAAAGTTATTTTTACATTCAAGGGCACCTAATGTGTTGATTCAAGTGTCTCTTAAATTGTTCTAGGACCTCTATTACACTCGTCATTATGTTTCTTTTTGCACAAGACTCTCATTTAATAAAGATATTTACATTAGAAAATACGCTTAAGCCCCGCCCACTTAAAATGTGCTGTTTTGCCTGAGAAGAAATCTCATCCAAGCAACCACGCCCACTCTGCTCTGATTGATTTTTTTTGCTGTACTTGATTCCCCTGGTTAAAATCATTCAGAGATTTCCTGATGTTTCTTATCACATTTTTGCTGATGACATCCAGCTCTACTGCTCTTTTGATCCAACTGAGCCCCAGAGGCTGAGCAGCTTAGTCAATTGTTTGCTAGAAATCAAACAATGAGTGAAAACACTTTGCAGATAAATGTTGACAAAACTGAAACTCTGGTTATTGCTCCTGATGATAAGGTTCCAGGGTTGAGTCAGTACTCATGTTACTGCCAGTCTGTCAAACTGAGCCAGAGAAACCTGGGTGTTGTATTTGACAAAGATGTGTCTCTAGTTCAACACTGCAGAAAACTGACCAGAAACTGCTTCAACTGAGAAAAATCTCTAAATTTAGGAAAATGATGTCACAACATGATCTGGAGCTTGTAATCCATGCTTTTGTTTCTTCTCGTCTGGACTATTGTAACAGTTTGTTTTCATGTCTTAACAAGAAGGAGTGTCTCGCCTGCAGTTGATACAAAACTCTGCAGCGAGAATTCTGAGCTGCTCTAGTAGAAGAACTCACATTTCTCCGATCCTTAAAACTCTTCACTGGCTTCCAGTTTCTTTCAGGATCAATTTTAAAATTCTGGTTTACTTACTTTCAAATCTATTCATGGTCAGACCTTCCATCAGTGATCTAATCCAGCCGTACATCCCACCTCGGGCTCTGAGGTCTGTGGATCAGAATCTACT
The DNA here is from genome assembly GCF_982586985.1 of Callionymus lyra. NCBI lineage: Eukaryota > Metazoa > Chordata > Actinopteri > Syngnathiformes > Callionymidae > Callionymus > Callionymus lyra. Next base: position 32,129,526 of record NC_141818.1, read on the forward strand.
GATGGTTCCTGAACACGGTTCAGGACCAGAGGAGAGAAATCCTTTTTGGAACGATCTCCCTCTCCCTCTGTGTTTGATGGATCTACGGACTACTTCAAGAAACATCTTAAGACATTTTTATTTGTTCAGGCTTTTCCTTGATTTTCTGGAACTCCTGTGTTGTTCTCAGTATTATATTCACTTTTAAAGTATATATTTTACCGAGTATTGTTTTGATTGTTTAAGCGCTTTTGGACCCTGGTCTGGAAAAGTGCTATATAAATACAAATGACTTACTTACTTACTTACTATAGGTCACAAAAACACGAGTTGCATTCAAGGACTCACGTTAATTTCAAACTAACCCCAAAAACTCCCGTTTTGTACATTAAATATATATATATATATATATATATATATATATATATATATATATATATATGTATATATATAATATCTGTGTGCAACAATGACAATGCGCACACACACACACTTGTCAGGTCCGGAGGATTCTTTGTGAATTCTCTGCTTTCAGAGGACCCCCCCCCCCCCCCCCCCTCCTCTCTGCTGTCACTAAAATAGCTGTAAGGTGTGTTTAGGTTGGACTTTAACCCTCTATGCCTCTATTTGGTTTCCCTGGCAACCGACCAGAGTTCCCTTAATTTGTATCTTCTACCTCATCATGGCGCCTGTTGCCATGGCGAGGCGTTTAGATATGCGGGCAGGATCGTCGCACAAGTGGCGTCTCTCCCCCCTGCCTCACCCCCGGGCCCGAACCTGACACACTTGAAATTTCATTTTCCCCGATTCCGCCCCGGTCTCACGAGGGAGAGGAGGGGGTGAGGGGGTCGTTTTCCATTTCACGCCTCCCTCAGAGGCCGCTTATCTAATCGGCTCCCAAAAGCTTGTTTGGCGAGGGCGCTGATAAGAGGGTGAGGGGGTGGGGGGGCTTCTTCCGACTCAAAATTTGAGACTCGTAGCAGATCAGAAGCGGGTGCTGAATATTGGGTCATAAAACCAAACGTTAAAAAAAACCTGGTAAGTCCCACGTTCGTGAAAGCGGTTTAAACGTCTGCTGCGACTACTTCTAATGAGTCCTACAATTGTGGGACTCAAAAGAAATTCTTGGCTCCTGAGGAATTCAAAATTGAATAGGCGAACATCCGTCTCTTTTTTTTTTTAAACTATCTTTATTTACAGACTTTGATTTATTCACTTGCTGAGATTTTTTTTTTCTTCCATGACCTTGATTTCTTTCCAACGTTCTGCGACGCTGGAGTAGTTTTCATGTTTAGAAGCCGTTAGATTATGACCACCTGCCACATGAGTGGTGGCTATGTTTTTTTTTCCACTTTCAATCTGTATTGCGTCGATTATCCATTATTTTCACAGCCAACTATGTGAGAAAAATAGTTTGTTCGGATCCGTTTTGGTTGTTCTGCTGATATAGTAGTGGCTGCTTTTATCTTGTGCAACTCTCATTATTTTGTAGTTTTTATTGTGAAATTTTGAAAGCGTTTCCCTCTGTGTGGAATATTTAGTTTAGATGGAAGAGAAGAGTGTGAGCCAGTCTAAAGAGAGGAGGGAAGACTGACAGAATAAGTGGAAGGGTGGACGTCACATGCCAAACCTTAAGGTGCAGTTTGATGACCTCTTGATGACGTCACCCCTATGCACTGTAGCGGTGGTGCACGGCGCCCCCTTCCGGCGGAACCCAAGAACGACCACTTCCAACCGTGATACAAAACATGATGACCGCTCTCCTCTACTTTCATCCCGATCACGAAACGTGGAGCCACGTCAGCGCCCCCTACTGGAAATAAATCCAACGCTGAACCCGGGAGTTTTGACATTTGCGTCTAATGTCACATGATCGGTGCGGAGGCTTCGACCCTCATGAACTTCCACCATGTTCTCGGACTCTTCTCCTCAGGGTCACCACAGTGGAGGTCTTTGTTGTGCGGCGGGAGAAGCCGCTAGCGAGGCTAAAACAAGAGCTCGGCCTTGAGCGAAGCCGTCGCTGTGACAACCAGCTCATTACTTCTGTAATTACACCTTTTAAGAAAGTGTCAGTCTTTATTTGAGAACTGAGGTGGAGGGTCAGACCTGCCTTCATCATCATCATCATCATCATCATCATCATCATGTGATCAGAAGTTCGCCGAAAAGGTCAAGCTCTGATAATTAATTGTAGATTCATCTTCATACCCCCCCTCCCTCAGTCACAGCCAGCCTCCAGCACTGAAGTCCCTCCTCAGTTCTTGGACCTCAGCATCCGTCAGAGGCATCAATGGGGATCGACAGGCGCCGCCATGGTAACCAAACCAGTCCATCGCCTGCTTGAGTGCAGGAACTCCCAACTTCCTGGTCACCTGATCGCACGGAGAACCAATCACAGACGCGCCAAACGTGTATCACGCGCGGATCAAAAGCAGGACTTCTGAACCCGAAACCAGGAACATTTTGACTCGGACCCAAACTCCGACACTGGGACTTGAGCGACATACTCACGGCAGTGTTGGGCTGGATCAGTCGGTGCTGCAGAACTCTGGCTTCCTCCCAGCGACCCGACACACACAGACGCTGAAGCTCACACACCTGCTGACCCAGAACGTTGGCCAGAGCACACACACCTCCCACTGCACCTGAATACATGTCGGGGAACTTGACGTAAGAAGTGAGGGAACATGAAGGAGTGAAGAGAGGGAAAATTAGGAGAAAATGATGGAACATGAAGGACATAAGTGGGGGAAAGTTCAAAGAGAGAAGTGAGGGAACATTAGGAGAGAAGTGAGGGAACATGGAGAGGGAAGACAGGGAACATGAAGAGAGATGTAAGGTAAAATGAAGATAATAATTAGGGAACATTAAGAGAAAACTGAGGGAACATTAAGAGAAAGGTGAGGGAACATGAAGAGAGAATGAGGAAACATGAAGAGAGAAGTGAGGGAACATCAAGAGAGAAATGAGGGAACAAAAGAGGGAAGTGAGGGAACATTAAGAGAGAAGTGAGGGAACATGAAGAGAGAAGTGAGGGAACATGAAGAGGGAAGATATGGAACATGAAGAGAGATGTTAGGTATTATGAAGATAAAAGTTAGGGAACATTAAGAGAAAGGTTAGGGAACATTAAAAGAAAGGTGAGGGAACATTAAGAGAAAGGTGAGGGAACATAAAGAGAGAATGAGGAAACACGAAGAGAGAAATGAGTGAACATGAAGAGGGAAGTGAGGGAACATTAAGAGAGAAGTGAGGGAACATGAAGAGAAAGGAGAGGGAACATGAAGAGAAAGAGGGAACATGAAGAGAAAGGAGAGGGAACAAGAAGAGAGAAGAAAACGCACCAACACAGTGAGCTGCCATGAGGAAACCGGCTGATCCTGCCAGTACTTGGAAACCCTGCGAGTGTGTTTTGTGAGCGATCTGTCCGATGCGAGTGATCTGAGGGGAGAAGATACGCTGAACATCCTGAAGAATTCTATCTGTCAGGAGGACTCTAATCCCAGGGGGCGCCGTCACAAAGCTCACAGCGAAAACAAATCTCTGGGATGAACGCTGAGTTTTTGGAAGAAGTGACAAATCCCAGGTGACGCGACGACGTGGACTCGTCTTCAAAGGTGGGTTTGAATAATAACGAGCTGCTTTGGTGCTTCTCTAATCCTCTCAAGTGAAGACACTAAAAAGCAGCAGGAAGTCCACAGGGATGCGACGGCCTTACCACTATTTTTAAACCTGCGAGTGTCAATCCCTTTTCCCAGTCGCTGCTTACGAACACTGGAGGACCGGAACTGATCGATCAGGGGATTGATTGACAGTCGAAGTTGACGATTACTCTTTTAACAGGTTGAGCTGCGAACCGATATTTAAGACTAGTCATAATGTTACGGCCCGTCCACTCACGTCTCCTCCACTGTCCTTAAAGCCGATGATGTTGGGGTGTTGCGACAGATGCACGATGGCGTCCAGTGGCAGCTCCAGACCCGTGTTAGCTGGGACGCTGTACAGGACCACCGGAACCGGACTCCCGTCAGCCACCTGCAGGGGGCGACACATGACATAAACCTGAAGAAGGCTTGTGTGTTTCAAGTGTCGTACCCTGGTGTAGTGCTGGACCAGCGCCGGGGTGTTCATCTTCCCCTTGAAGAAACACGGAGTAACGACCAGAACCACGTCGGCGCCGACCTCCGCCATCTTCTGCGTGAGCTGCAGCGTCGCCCTGGTGGCTGAACGTGGAAGTGCAAGTGATGGCAGAACTCAAGGCAGTCCAGTTAAACCAGAGTGATGGTGTCCACTCACACTCGCAGCCAGAGCCTGCCATGACCAGTTTGTCCCTGGGCAGCGACACTCGGACCCTCCGGACCACCTCCACTCGCTCCTCCTCGCTCAGCAGCGGGTATTCCCCGTTGGACCCCTGGACCACCAGACCTGTAAAGTGCAGTCGTGCATAGTTGACGTACTCACACATATGAATTCTCAATTTCACAAGCATTTAAAAAAAAGAAAAAAGATGCAGTTCGAGGATCCGGACACTAGATGGATCTATAGATCGTCAAATAAGTTATTTGTGAGATCCAGAATATCTGAAACCAGATCCACACACAGAGCAAGGTTTTGGATCGAAGGTTGAAGGTTGTATTTCACCTATTTGAACACATGAGGGAGGCACAAACCGAACTAAAAAGTCGAAATAATCGAACATTGAAATTGTAGTTTTAGAATATAAGCACTAGGGGGAGCCAAAGAGATCAAAGGTCATAGAAGCAGACCGAGAACTCTTATCTACACGACCGTATCATGAATATTGTTTGATTAAATGCAATTAAATTAAATAATAAATTAATAATTAATAAATTAAATTTTATTTTAATTATGTGTCATTTTATAGTAATGTCTCTTATTTCATTTTATTGTATTTTTTTATTTTATTCATCTCTTTTTATTTGACTAATATTATTTAATTGTTATACTCTATAATTCCGCCACAACACGTCCCTGTGTTCGTTATTATCAAAGAATCCATAATGAGATTATTGAAGGAATATCATTTATAATCATTAACATTGTTGTTAAAGTTATTTCAGAAGTGTGTGACGAACTAATGGTCCTGGATAGAGATGGTGAAAAAGTTGGAGACCCTGGATTAGATAGATTTAATGAATGAAATAAAAATTCATGTGTGAAGGTTGAGACAGTTTTAGAACCGAGCTTCAGATCTACAACGTAATGCGAATATATTTAATCATGAATTGTAAATATAATACAAACTCAAATATATAGAAATGGAAGTTTAATCTGTTTATACAAAAACTTGGAGCTAGATCAATGATTGACAGGTCGTAAACAGCAGGTCCCACTTGAAGACAGGCCAACAGCGCCACTACCTGGTGACTCTGTTTTCCTGCATTATTTTACCAACGTAAGCCGATTTAAAATGTACAATCACAACCATTTAATTCAAACAAAGCTCACGAGAGTCAAGGACAAAATATATATAGTTTTTGTTGGTCTCAAAAAGATTCGGCACCGTCTCGATTTCTCACCTTTAAACGGAATCTGCGAGTATTTCTGCACGTTTTGCTCCAACATCTGGTAGTCCAGGTCCTCCTGCGGGGTGAAGGGGGTCGCGATCGGTGGGAAGATCCCGCTCAGATCCAGACCGGCTGCAGCCCGGTGGCTCTGGGTTCTGGTCCAAACCCGGCTCCGGGGAGTCACGGTTCTCCAGGCCCGCAGACAGAACATGGCGAGAGGAGCGACGGAAACTTGACGAAGGTTGTGTTTCTTCAGTGAGACTTCGGTGCAGCAGCTGTCAATTGTGCAACTTTTCAAAACATGTGACTCTTCCTGCAGCGCACAAGCCCCGCCCCCAGTCCAACTGGGTCCGTCCAGAAACACCCGGTCTGACCGGAAACGGAGAGTCGTGATCTTTTAACATTTTCAGACATTAATTAAGATAAAAACTGAAGCATTTTAACGCCTTCTGAAATAAAATAAAATTTATTTTAAGAGATAAATTTAGCGAAACAGTGAAAGTTAATCCGTGTCATTTTTCCTTATTAAATTAAGACAATTTTAAGTATTTTTTATTATTTCTATTTTATTATTGCATTGTTAGATAACGGAAAAAAATACTCGTGTTTTATACTTTATTATTTAAAAAACGACTACGATCAAAAAACACCTTGTATTATTCTGTCAAAATGAGCTTATACCACACATTTATTGAATAAATACACCTAGACTTTTACAATAAATTTACACGAATATTTTGGTTTAAATGAATGAACATAAAACTAAATCCTCGGAATATTTTGTAATCGCGTTATAACTATTTTTATTTGGTCAGTCATTCAGTTTAATTCAACATTTATTTTATTCGAATACAATGATGCATATCGTATTTTATTTATGGGTGTCGATAAATGAAGGTTCGACTCGTTTTAAAGATGAGCATCTCTATAAATGTATTATCATAAAGATGTTGCTATATGTCGAATACACTGCACAAGCAGACATCGGTGAAAAATAATAATAACAAGTTGAACTTAACAAAAGTTGAGACGGAGCTGAGCGGACTTGTGATTGGCTGAGAGCTCGTCTATATTTAGCCGGTGACGTCACGTCCCAGTAGAAGCCGTTTCTCCATCAGAACCTCGCAGTTTCCACTCTTCCCTCCTTCATGGACCGGAACCACGCAGCGACACGTGACCCGGATCCCTGGACAGACGAACCGCATTATGGCTGCGGAGGACGCGGCAGCTTGGTACCGAGGCAGCGCCCTCCGGTCCCGACTGCGGATGCTCTCTCTCCTGCTGCTGCTGCCCGGTCCCGCCGCGGGTCTGCTCGGGTTCCGCCCAGAGGAGACCGGGTCGGAGCTGTCCGTGGAGGACGGGGTGCTGAAAGCCACCGAGGGAACTCGCTTCATGCTGCGAGTCTACTACTCCACTTCCTCTCAGAGGCTCAACAGAACTGCGGGGACTCGAACCAACAACGCAGCTCCGTGGATCGCCTTCATTGAGGAACCGAGTCCAGGGCGAGAAGGACAAGTCCACCCGAAGCGGAACATGTGTGTGGACAAAACCTCCAGAACTTCCGACATAGAAGTTCTGGGCTCCTTCAAGTCCGCTTTCAGTCAGAACTCGGTCCTGGTGGAGCTGCTGGCCAAAGACCTGCGGCGGGGTGAGAAGATCAAGTACTACTCCATGTGTGCCTTTGATGGGTCCAAGTGGGAACACTACCGGACTCGGGACTTCTGGGTGGCAGTCTCAGAGCGGTCTGCAGAGCCAGAACTTTGGCTGCAGGTTCTAGTCTCCGTCCTTCTGCTCGGACTCTCTGCTCTGTTCAGTGGTCTCAACTTGAGTCTCTTGGCTCTGGACCCTGTGGAGCTGCAGGTCCTGCAAAACAGTGGAACCGACAAAGAGCAGAACTACGCCCGGAAGATCGAGTCGGTCCGTCGTCATGGCAACTATGTCCTGTGCACTTTACTTCTGGGCAACGCCATCATCAATGCTGCTCTGGCGGTCTGGATGTGCCAGATCCTGGGAATGACCTGGATCTCCACCGTCATCTGCGCTTTTGGGATCTTCTTCATCGGAGAGATCCTCCCTCACTCGGTGGCGTCCCGGCACGGTTTGGCCATTGCTTCCAAGACCATCTGGGTGACCCGGCTGCTGATGGTCCTGTCCTTCCCGATCTCCTACCCCATCAGCAAACTCCTGGACCTGATCCTGAACCAGGAGATCTCCAACTTCTACACACGAGAGAAGCTGCTGGAGATGCTCCGGGTCACCGACCCCTACCACGACCTAGTGAAGGAGGAACTCAACATCATCCAGGGGGCGCTGGAGCTGCGAAGCAAGACGGTGGAGGACGTCCTGACCCCGCTGACCGACTGCTTCATGCTTTCCTCGGACGCCGTCCTGGACTTCAACACCATGACGGAGGTGATGCAGAGCGGCTACACACGGATCCCGGTCTACGAGAACGAGCGCTCCAACATCGTGGACATCCTGTTCGTGAAGGACCTGGCCTTCGTGGACCCGGATGACTGCACCCCGCTGAAAACCATCACTCAGTTCTACAAACACCCGCTGCACTGCGTCTTCAACGACACCAAGCTGGACGCCATGTTGGAGGAGTTCAAGAAAGGTGAGAAAGAAATCGGATGTTACTTTGTATGAAACTTAAATTAAACACAACAATATGGAAATAATGGAAGAATTTAGATAAAATAACAGTGATATATTTAATGTCAACGATGAAGGAATAATCTTAGCATCATAATTATAATAAAATTAAATAATGATAATACAAATATACTTTGATTTGAAATCTAATTTTAAAATCGCTTTTTATTTTTAAAACTTTAAGGAAAATAACATAAAGTCAAAGACGAGGCGAATCTATATTTTACTAATACATCCCGGGCTTTACTGAATGGTGTCCAGAGTCTGCTGGTTCTGGTGCTGTGAAACTGGACCTGCGGCATCAGCTCGTTCACAGAGATGCTGCAGCAGCCGCAGTCAGATAAGAGGGCCTGTTCTGGTCGGCCAATCAGAGGCCTCGCTGCAGGGCCCCACCTCCCTGCGGGACCTGAGATCTGCAGAGTCAGCAGATTTGTGATGGAAGGATCGGAGTCTGCAGCGAGCGGGCTCTGGCATGAGAGACAAGCGAATTGAAAACAAACATCATTGTGTTCACTGGCGATGGAGGGTAAGCCCCGCCTCCTCTGCCGACGCATCGCTCAGAATGTAAACAGAACACATGCTAAAGTCAAAGAGGTAAGAGACGTGTCAACGTACACAAGGCCTCACAGCTAACAATAAGCCAAGGATGTAATGAAATAGCTATTACTAATAAAAATTAGTTTGCATAATTGCAAAATGAGAAAAAACACATATTGTAACGAATAAAAAAGAAAAGAAACAAAACCACATATAAAAAGTGCCAATGTAACAAAAACACATATACGGACATAAATGGTACCGTAACAGAAGTGCTAACATTTCAAAACTCCGTCATCATGACCATGTTTTGAAATGATTCATTTATAAAGTTCGTCTGAAATCTGGGCGAACGAGAGGTTACGAGAGCGGAGTCCATTAAAACGTCATAATGTCTTCACTCCTCCTCCAGCCAGCTGTAATCACGCCCCCAGCGCTTTGTTTATACAACGAGTCCCTCGGAGGTGGAGATTTCTGTTATTGATGATGCGTGGTGACAAACCTCCTTGTTTGAACAGTCACAGCAGAGTGGGCGTGGTTCTGGTAGTTTTGTACAAACAGACACTGATGAGTACAATATTGGTCCAACATCTATTTAAGACAAACTTAAATCAACACATTAGATTAGAAATTTAAACACTAAAAAAAGGGGCCAATATTAAAAGAGCTAACAGAGCACCAACAAATCTAACGCAAGCGTCATGAAAGAAAAATAACAACAGAGCTAAGGATGTAATTAGATAAAAGACTATTGTGGTATAATTGCTAAATAAGTTAAAAAAAAAACAAAAAAAACTATTAAGTAAGTAAGTAAGTATTTTTTATTTGTATAGCGCTTTTCTAGACCAGGGTCACAAAGCGCTTAAACAATCAAAAGAATATTCAATAAAGTATATATTTTAAAGATCAAGATAAAACTGATAACACAACAGGAGTTCTAGAAAATCAAGGAAAAGCCTGAACATACAAATATTATGAAATGAATATTACAAATATTAAGAAACTTATCCATGAAACACACATTCTAACCAACAACTGGACATGTAAGTGCGAACATAACACGCCAGTTGGATTTGATCAATGATTACCATGAAAACATAACAAATCAAGAACCAGGTCACATGACCAGGGTTGCTGAAGTGGAAATTGCTGACTCATGATCGGTTTGTTTATTACATTTTTCATGAGCTGCTGTTATGAGTCCCCGAACATGAAAAATTGAATCTCTCCGTCTGCTCGTGCTTGAATGAAAGGACGAGGGTTTCTCTGACAGTGACTGGAGAGAGAAAACAAATGAATAGAAGCAGGAAAGACAGTGCTATTTGTAAAAATGTGCGCTTATAATGTACGTGTTTATTTCTTTGAATTTTTATTATTTCTTTCTTTTGTGTTTGTTCGCTCGTTGTGTGTCGACCAAAAACACAATCTGGACTCTTGCGTTGCAGGGAAGTCTCACCTGGCCATCGTGCAGCGCGTCAACAACGAGGGCGAGGGCGACCCGTTCTACGAGGTGATGGGCATCGTCACGCTGGAGGACGTCATCGAGGAGATCATCAAGTCGGAGATCCTGGACGAGACGGACCTCTACAGTACGACAAGCGCACACACACACACACACACACACACACACACACACACACATGCTCACGTGTTCTGTCTGCAGCCGACAACCGCAGCAAACGTCGAGTCTCTCACCACGAGAGAAAGCAGCAGGACTTTTCCATCTTCAAGTTGTCCGAGAGCGAGACGAAGGTGAAGATTTCTCCACAGCTGCTGCTGGCCACACATCGCTTCCTGTCCACAGGTACGTCGGCCATGTTCCAATGTCACCATCAATTCAATTCTATTGAAAGTGTCTTATCGTAAGAAAGGTATCTCAAGACACTTTACAGTTGAAGTAAGACTAAAGTGGAGAAAGCAAAAACAGATCCAGCCACTCAACAATGAGCAGAACTATCTTTTAGAAGGCAGAAACCTCGAGCAGAACCAGACTCATTGTTGACGTCCTCCTGCTGTGACCGGCTGGGGGTAAGGATGGGGGCGGGGGGTGTAGACAGATGGATGGAGAGAAGATTGAGGGAGGATACAGAGAGAGAGTCCAGGGAGGTGCTGGGGAGAACTCTAGGATCCGATAACGTGGTGGAGATCCTGGATCAGCAGCAGCTCTGGAGGTGGAGCTCTTGGGCTCCGGGAGAGAAATAAAAAGTGTGGGTTTAAACTGCACAGGTGATGAATGTAATGCAGAAAAGAAGGATGTACAGGGCTTAAGAAAAACAGAAAGGCTAATTATAGGCTTTATGGAAAAGTAAGGTTTTTTAGATTGTTTTTAAACATAGAGAGGGTGTCTTCCCTCCGGACTGAAGCCGGTAGTTGGTTCCACAGCAGAGGGGCTTGAAAACTGAAGGCCCTGACTCCAAATCTACATTTAGAGATTTGAGGTATGACTAATAGATCTGAGTTTAAGGATCGTAAGGTCCTAGAGGGTTCATACATTTGGATTAGATCTTTAATGTATGTTGTGCTAGGCCATGTAAGGCTGTATAGGTTAAGAGAAGGATTTAAAATTGTATTCTAAATTCTACAGGAAGCCAATGTAAAGAAGACAGCACAGGGGAAATGTGTTCTCACCTCTTAGACTTAGTCAGGACACAAGCTGCTATTCTCATTCAAGCGGCAATTAGTTTCTTCATGTTACGCCAACACTTGGCTACCTCCTGTTCAGGCAACACTTAGCTACTTCCTGTTTCCAGGAAAAACTCAGCTATTCTTATTCAAGTGGCAATTAGCTACTTTATGTTCCGGGACCACTCGGCTACTTCCCGTTCAGGCAACACTTGTCTACTTCCTGTTGAGGCAACACTTGGCTACTTCCTGTTCAGGCAACACTTCGCTACTTCCGGTTTCCAGGAAAAACTAAGCTATTCTTGTTCAAGCGACAATTAGCTACTTTATGTTCAGGCAACACTTACTTGGCTACTTCCTGTTGAGGCAACACTTGGCTACTTCCTGTTGAGGCAACACTTAGCTACTTCCTGTTTCCAGGAAAAACAAATGTATTCTTGTTCAAGCAACAATTAGCTACTTCATGTTCCGGCAACACTTGGCTACTTCCTGTTCAGGCAACACTTAGCTACTTCCTGTTTACAGGAAAAACTAAGCTATTCTTGTTCAAGCGACAATTAGCTACTTTATGTTCCGGCAACACTTACTTGGCTACTTCCTGTTGAGTTAACACTTAGCTACTTCCTGTTTCCAGGAAAAGCTAATTTATTCTTGTTCAAGCGACAATTAGCTACTTCATGTTCCTGCCACACTCGGCTACTTCCTGTTCATCCAACACCAGGGAGTTCCACTGATAAATGGGCTACAAAGGCAACTATCAGCTACTTTTTAGGGCAACCCTTGACCTGTGACTGGACAAGATCTCCACATTGTCTAGCCAGTGGTCTTCTGTTCCCCACAGAAGTAGAACCCTTCAAGCCATCCCATATCTCAGAGAAGATCCTGCTGCGTCTCATCAAACACCCCAGTGTGATCCAGGACCTCAAGTTTGACGAGAAGAACAAGAGGACAGCGCAGCACTTCTTGTTCCAGCGCAACAAACCTGCAGACTTCTTCGTTCTGGTGCTGCAGGTGAGGACGTGAAGGCTCATCCACCAGTGCCTCAGGTTCTGATGGGTTCTGTCTCACCAGGGTCGGGTCGAGGTGGAGTTTGGAAAAGAAGCGCTCAAGTTCGAAAACGGAGCCTTCTCTTATTTCGGGGTTCCGTCCATCATGCAGACAGGTGCGTCTTTGTTATTAATCTTCTTCTCATGTGGCTTAGTCCAGTTCCTTGAGTGGGTGCTAACATTCCGTGGGTCTCAGTCCACAGGTCGCCCTCTCGCAGCAGTGGACTGGAGCGCTCCGAGTCCATGCTGTACGGGGGAAGCAGTGGTCAGTTGAACGGCGGAGGGAACGTCTACCTGCCGGACTACTCGGTCAGACAGCTCACTCACGTGCAGATCCTCAAGGTAACCCGAGAAGGCCTTCACAACGACACCCCCTGGACCTGGTCAAAACCTAATTTGGACCATAATGCACTGCAGCAGTTTATTTCCTTCTTCAAATTTTGACTTTTATCTAAGAAGGAAATGTTTTATTCATATTTCCCTCCTAGCTTTTGGCCGTACTACAATCAGACACTTCCTTCTTTCGTAAAAATATATCTTGTTTCGCTGAAATTAAATAGTGTTTTTCTTTCGGTTGTTGTTTGTTATGGTCAGTCATGTAATTCCCACAATCCTCGTCTTCGTCAGATCACTCGCAGCCACTACCAGAACGCCATGACTGCCACGAGGATGGACAGCTCCCCTCAGACGCCCGACCCCGACCCACGCCCCACCGAGGGTACCAGTCCCACGCCGGGGTCCTCGTGCCCTGAGCACGGGGCCACACTTGCGCCCCGCGAGCCCAACAGTGGAGCCACGCTAATGCCTCCGCCCAGAGAACCCTGTAGGCCCGGATCAGCCCGATCGCGAGGGCAACAGTCCAGCGTGTCGCACAGCACCTCGCTGTTGAACGAGAAGAACCGGATAGTTCGTAAGTGATTTTATGTTTACTCGGAGGAAGACAAATAAGCACAAAGCTAACAGCGCTAGCAGCTACATGTGTCCATTGACCCAAAGGTTGGTCAACTGTGTGTCTGTCAACTCAGGAAGCAAGTCGGACGGTCAAAAAAGTCCAAGTGATTCTGTCTTCCTCCGGATGGATGAGATTCCGTACATCAGAGAAGAACGGGTCGAGCCGGACTCACACACGGGTACCTGTTTACTCTCTATATCACATGACCTGTTGGTCACATGACACCATGCTGGTGTGTGAACATCTCTTGAATGGGAAGTGCATGTGAACATAAGAGGAACTTTGCTGCAGTTTGTCCCAGTTAAACGGAGGAGTGGGTGTAGCTTCACACTCACAGTTGTGTGTTTGTTGTGCATCGCTTTCAGAAACGGGCCCCGTCACCATGGAAACCAACACGTCCCCTTTCATCGCCAGTCTGTCGCTGAGCAGCTCGGAGGACACGCTGGGAAAGAAACTCCTGCTGAAGATCAGTCAGTCTCTCACACACACACAGGCACACACACAGGCACACACACACACACACACACACACACACACACACACACACACACACACACACACACACACACATACACACACACACACACACACACACACACACACACACACACACACACACACACACACACACACACACACACACACACACACACACACACACACACACTTAATTTAAATTCACTCTGCCAGTAGCTGGTGGTTCCAAACTTCAACTTCTATCTTTCAAAAATCATTAATCTTATGTTGTTTTTTTTCTGGTGGGTTTTGTGTCTGCTTCTTTTGTTTTTTGTTCTCTATGTGCTCATAGTAGTTTATTTTACATAGCTCCTAAAGGGAAATGGATTTTGAGAAGTTAAAAAGATCTTGAGAAGTTTAAAAGATCTTGAGAAGTTAAAAGAAAAATCTTGAGAAGTTAAAAAAAAATCTTGAGAAGTTAAAAGAACTAGAGAAGTTAAAAAGATCTTAAGAAGTTAAAAAATATCTTGAGAAGTTGAAAAAGTTCTCAAGAAGTTAACAAAGATCTTTAGAAGTTAAGGCATATCGTAAGAAGTTAAAATTATCTTGGGAAGTAAAAAAGATATTGGGAAGTTAAAAAGATCTTGAGAAGTTAAAAAGATCTTGAGAAGTTAAAAAGATCTCGAGAAGTTAACAAAGATCTTGAGAAGTTAACAAAGACCTTGAAAGTTAAAATGATCTTGAGAAGTTAAGAAGATTTTAAGAAGTTAAAAAGATCTTGAGAAGTAAAAAAAAGATCTTAAGAACTTAAAGAAGATCCTAAGAAGTTGAAATTATCTTGAGGAGAAAAAATAAATAAAAAATAGAGGTTTTGAGAAGTTAAAAAGATCTTGAGAAGTTAAAAAGATCCTTTGAGTACAACATGTCTTATATATTTTCTCAAGAATCAATTGTATTTCCTTTTTTTTGGCCATGGTCCCAATGAACCTTAAATGCAAAAAAAAAACTTGCTTACAGATCTTAAAACTTTGTTTAACTTCTGAAGATCTCTATTTTTTCTTTCTTCCATGTTAGGGGCTCTGTAGTTTTAAAAAATGTGTTTTAGAATTTTGTTGAAAGTCTTCAATGGCTCCTCATATTGTTAGGCAAAACCTGTGTTTGTGTTTTGATTAAAATGTTTTTTTCGTGCATTTTTTTCAAATCATGTTATTTATTAATCAATACTTTGAGTTGTTTTTTGGTTTGCAGGTCACAAGAAGAGGCAGAAGTCCAGAGAAGGAGACAAAACACCAGAGGACACTTCAGAGCAGCCACTTGTCAAGACCTGACCCAGGGTGACCAGCAGAGACTCAGTGCTTTCATAGAGGACCTGACAAGAGCTTCACTGATCTGGGCGACAGGTTCCTGGTCCTGGTCTGTAATCCAGACCTTCAACTCTAACTTCTACAAAAGTCCTCGTCCTCAACCTGTTGCTTACCTGGTCTCCACCTTCTAACTGCTCCTGGATCTGCCCCATGGCATCCTCCTTTGACTTTCTATGGAACTCCATTTTTAATTTCTGGAACTGGTGTAGATCACAGCTGGTGTGTACTTGAACCTTCACACATTCACCATGTCTCTGTGCTCAGATCTACTGATGGGAGACTTAGTGCTGCCCCCTGGAGCCTGGCTACGGAACAATCGGATGTATACGTGAAGATTGTCAACGTAAAACCAGAATTTGTACGTCTGACTTTGTTTTAAAACTTAAGACTTAAATAAATAAATTATACATAATAAATAAATATAAATAATAAATAAATAAGACTTAATTAAATTTAAAACTTAAGACTTTCTACTCACCCTCATTTCGACCAAGAGTTGGGATTATTTTCATTTTTTTTTAAATTTTTTTAATGTAGCGACTGGAGCTCAGTTGCCTTCGTCTTTATCTTCATCTTCGTCCAAAAAGACACTTAAAAACATCCAAACACCTCCATACTGCTCGTCTGTAACTCTTGTGTTGAAGCCTCGACATGAGAGATAGTTTGGACTATGTAATGAAACAAAAATGTTTAAACAGACAGAAAGGACTCTGGGTAAATATTGCACAAGCTCCCAGTGTAGACAGTAGACACTGTCAACATGTTTACTCCGGGTACTTCCTCTCTTTGTAGCATGTTACCCTTATAGCTCCTGCTACAGACAAGCTTAAAGTTGAAATAATTGTGTAGTATTCAGTGTGTCTTAAATTTATCTTGGACTCTATTGTATCATCAGTGTCTGTCAGGGTCTCAAACTCTCTTTTCATTGAAATATTTCATTCGGCATTTAGGATTAAAAAATATATTTAAATGAAAATTATCTTAAGCCCCGCCCACTGAAAACACTTTGTTTTTCTGGGGATGAAATCTTGTTTACCATAACCACACCCACTCTGCTATGACTAATTGAATGTCAAGGTATGTCACAGCGCGTCATCAATCCCAGAAGTCTCCACCTCTAAGGGACACATTGTACAAACAAAGCCGGGTGTGATTTCAGCTGGCTGTAGGAGTGAAGCCATTATTACGTCATAATGGACTCCGCTCTCGTAACCTCTCGTTCGCCCAGATTTCAGAGCAACTTTATAAAGTAATAAGTTCAAAACATGGTCATGATTAGGAACTTACTGCATCTTGGAGAGGAAGACTTCAACATTTAAAACATGTGAGTTGGGTTTTCACGTTATTTGGCATTTAAGATACAAAAAAAAGTATTTATTTTTTCCCAAACAATTTCTCTCGTCAAGGTGTCATAACAAGAGGGACATTACAGACGAGCAATAAGGAGGTATAAGGATCCGTCTGACGAACGTGTCAAGACAGTAGATTTCCAAAACTAGACACAAGGTGTTTGATTTTCAGTTCGTTGATATGAATCACAAAATATAATACCCGACTGAAATAAGTAAAAGGCGACAATCGAGCGCACACACCGTATGAAAGTGTGTACAATCATGGTGAAGGTGACAACTAATAAAACCAGACCAGCTGATGCCTTCGATAATCACGTCAGTATTTTGGCACAGGAGACACATTTGACTCTCAACGTTGGTCAATTCTAACAGTCTTGTTGGCTCGAGGTCGCAATTGTCAAATGATGATGTAAATACATACCAGAACAAGGATTGTAATCCAGCCACTCGACCGGTTGCAGGACACCATCAGCCGTCTGGTCTATTTTACTACACACCACTCATCTTTTATAGTCCACAAAATAATGTGTTTAACTTTTTACATCTTCACACGTGATCCTGAAACAGCATGTTCCAGTGGAGGTCATTTTTGTAAACCCCATGAATTGGCCAATTTACAAAACCTTATTTTTTCAAATACTTTTTAAAGCAGTGAGTCTCCACCTGCTGTCTGAGGTTAAGTCTGTGGAGACACACGACGTGGACTGTAAATACCATCATGTACAAATGTAAATAAGACTAATTTCCTGTAAATCTACTTTTCTACTTTGAAGTAACAAGTATAAGATTAAAATAACAGTATTTGATGACGTGTCTTTGGTGTTTCTGGGATGAGCATCAGCACCTCTAAGTTTAGGTACATTCATCTCAGCAGGATAAAGAGAGAGAGAGTAAATTTGAGGAGACATGATTCAGGTTCAGGGATGTTTAAGGATCCCTCATCATGAGGAGGCTGTGAACTTATTACTTTATAAAGTTGCTTTGAAATCTGAGCGAACGAGAGGTTACGAGAGCGGAGTCTATTATGACCTAATAATGGCTTCACTCCTCCAGCCAGCTGAAATCACACCCTGCTTTGTTCATACCACACATCCCTTGAAGGTGGAGACTTCATGGATTCATGATGCTCTGTGACAAACCTTGATGCTTGACCAATCACAGCAGAGTGGGTGTGGTTATGGTTAACTAGATTTAAGCTCCATAAAATAGTTTTTTTTGGTGGGCGGGGCTTAAGATCATTTTCTAATGTCAATATTTAAATAAAAAGAGTTTTGTACAAACAGACACTGATGATAAAATAGAGGTCAAAGATCTATTTAAGACACACTTAAATCAACACATTAGATCAACTTTAACGTCCTTTGGTCGCACATCTTGTCAAAGACCAGCTACTTGAGAAGGTTCTAAAGAATAACTGTCCACAGTTCCAGAGCCCATTAAGAGAAACTGTGGATCATCTTTATTCGACAGTTTTGCAGTATTTTGTGCAAGTATTCAGCTGAGAAATGAGGTTCCATGAAGCTTCACTATCCTTGTAATTCCAGTCAAACATGTCACCAGATCGTATCAGAGCTCAGCTCATCTATGACTAGTTCAGTGGTTCCCAAAGTAGCCAGTGAGTCTTACTAAAGTACAATGACTACAATTACCTGAAAACAAGCCACAAACTAAAAACTATTTTTCAATGAAAATCTTAAGCATTCTTGTTGAAACACATGTGCCAAGAGGCGAACGACAAACACGTCTGGGAACCACAAGACTAGTGGGTTCCTCTCTCGAGAGTCAAGGTCACACAACCAGAGTTGATGGGATCCTGAGATTAATGGATGGAAGCGTAGTCTTGATCTTCCTCCTCAGCTGCTGCCTCTTCACCTCCACAGGACTGGAAAGAAACAAGTATCAGGTCTGAACTGTGAGGATGAGTTGACGACTGCGACCAGAGTCTGAGAACTTGTGCTCCACTTAAGACCTGCAGACTTTTACTGGACTCACGAGTCGACTCTTAAAAACGTGTTGGTTCCTGTGATGTGTGGTATGTTGTGTTCATTTAGCATCTGAGGTTCCAGCACACGTGTGGACCGGCTGCTTCAGAAGGTTCTGAAGGTGAGGAGTAAAGATAACACGATGGTGCTTCACCTGCACGTGGTACTCAGCTCTCCCTGCAGCTTCTGGAGACGGGCTGGAGAACTTGATTCTTCTGGATCATCAAATGAAATCATGGATACATTCAGCTTCTCAAACACCAGCCAGAACAAAGTGGAAATGTGAAGTTCTACCTGAAGATGTAGCAGCCAGCGAGAAGTATCAGCAGGAGAAGAAGAAGAGTGACGGACACAAAAGGAATTTTCATTGAACCTGCAATCAACACCAACTTTCAGCTGCACTGTCAGATTGACTGAACGACCTTCAACGACCTCACCAGGAAGACTCTGGACCACTGACGGATGTGATAGATTGTCTGCAGGTGAATTGTGGACATGTCAGTGAAGATCCTCAGATCATTTCCCGTTGCTGACAACAAGAACTCACACAGAGGAGCAGACGTGACCTCATGACCTTCAAGGCCACAGATGAAAGAATCACCAGGTCGTGGATCCACTTCATAAAACTCTCTGTTAACATCGACTTGATGTCCGTTCTTGGACCAGAAGAACGAATGATGGTCAGATGATTTGCAGGTGCTGAGACACCTCAGCTCCACTGTGGTTCTGCTGAGCCATCTGCTCACCTGGACCTGCAGGTCTGAGGAACATCATTGACTTCATCAGTGAGCAGGAGATTCATGCAAGTGTTCATCAGTACCTGTCACAGTCAGAGACACTCCAGCTAACATGCTCCTCCATTCGACGTCTGAAGTCGTGAACTTGAAGAGAAACTGAGCTGAATCTCCTCCTCTCAGGTCAGAGATGGTCAGAGTGGAGACAGACTCTCCCATGTTTGTGACATCAGAGCTAGAGTAGCGCGGGTCTTTACCAACGTCCTCAGGTGTCGATGGTTCGGTCCAGTGTTGTCTTTGTTGAGGACTGAACCAGAACTGTGATGACAGAGTTTCAGTGTAACTGTAGGAGCAGGAGAACCTCACTGAGGAACCTGCAGGAGCACAGACGCTTCTTCTGCCAGTGTAGCTCAGCTTGTTGCACCTGTTGTCATGTGTACCTGTGAGATGAAGAGATGAAGAGTGATGGACGCTTGTTGAGGTTTCAATAAAACACAGACGTCCCTTCAGTTGGAGACAAACAGGATGAGAGAAGAACGACGACTGTTGACTTACACACAGGTGCAGACGGAAGATCTTCGTGTCCTTTCACTGCACAGGAATAACTGTTCTTGATGGTCAAGGAACCATGATAGTAAGAACTTGTTTCTTTAAGTTCTACTCCATTTTCATACCAAACGTATGGATTCATGTAACAATCACTCTTACACTGTAGGTATTGTGGGTATAAGTAAGTTCTTTCAATCACCAGTTCTGTTGGAGGAAGAGAGAAAACCCAAGTCAGCACATTTACAAGATTTTGACAAACTGAAGAAAATATTATAGACAATAAAAGCAACATTTAAAGAATACTTGATCCTCACTAAGCAACGTCAAGGATCTTGTTTTCAAGAATTCTTGTTTGTCAACATCAACAAAAACTCTGGTTTGTTTCACAACATCTGACTGGTTTGTGAGGAAGACATCAGCTGCACGTGTGACTGACCTGTGACCTCCAGACTGACTCCATTTCGAAAAGTGTTCTTGTTCTTAGAGGTGATGACCCTGAACATGTATACTCTGGTGTCTTCTTTCCTCACATCAGAGATGATCATCGTACAGTTGTTGTCACTGCACTGATGCTGCACTCGACCTCTGAACTGTGGCAGAGACTCCAGACCAACCTTGGAACTCTGACCTTGAATAAACCACAAGGTCCTCTGAAGAGTGTGATTCTGAGGGAACGTGAACCTGCAGTTCATTTTCACTGTTGATCCTCTGACAGCACAGCTGGTATCAGAACTGTAGGTTCCTCTCCAGTCATTCTGACCTTGAACATCTGCAGAAGAGACAAAGTCAGAATGTGGACGACCTTGGAGTCTCAGCTAGCTTGTCTCATAAATATATATATATATATATATATATATATATATATATATATATATATTACCTGTGTTGTCAAAGTAACATTCGATTAAATAGAAAACAAAGTTTCATATGATTGAAAGCAGCTGACTCTAAATCCTTCCTGTTCTTTCAGAAGCTGAGTCACCTCCACATTCAGTGTCTTTACAAATGTAGAAGATTCTCTTGAACTCTGACACTCAACAAAACTTCTCCAGAAAGGTAAGAAATTGTGGGTTTAGACCCAGTATTCGGTTTGGATGTGAACCAGACTTGAACGAGATGGTGACCAGAATGAATGTTGTCATCATGAACACGTTGAATTGTTCATTAACTTTTTGAAGACACTTCTATCAACTTCCTTTTTGACATCCTGTTTTAGGTCTGAGTGCATCACAAGAAGCTTGTCACGTGACCTGGACTGGCAACATAATAGTTAGTCTTAAGACGTCGAAGAGTATCAGAAAAAATAAAACAGAATTCAAAGTTTGAATTGAAGTTCATTGATTTATTTTCTACCGCTTTATCCCTTGTGGCAGTGAGAGGCAGGGGACACCCTGGACAGAGACCGAGTCTGTCGCAGGGCACACAAAGACAGACCACCATTCAAACACACACTAATACCTATATCCAAACTTCTCAATCAACCTCTGTATGTGTTTGGACTGTGGGAGGAAACCAGAAATGAAATCCTGAAAGAAACTGGCAGCGAGTGAAGAGTTTTAAGGATCGGGGGAAATGTGAGTTCTTCTACTAGAGCGGGTCAGAATTCTCGCTGCAGAGTTTTTTATGGAAAGAGGGTCAAACATAGCAGGAAAACTGTCTGCAATATCGGCTGAGATAACACGCCTCTGAGACCTAACTTTCAAGGGCTTGGTTTAGGGAAGAAGTCCAGGTTAAACAAGACAAGAGAATCATCACTCAGATGGACATCATGTACAGATACATTAGAAATGTCCAGGCCAAGACTAAAAACGAAGTCTAAAATGTGTCTATTTTGGTGAGTTGGTTCAAAAACTAATTAATTAAATTAAAAATAAAGGCATCAGTCAAAGTTAATAGTTATTTAGCAGAGCAAGATGTGACGTCAGCAACATGAAGAAGTATCAGATAGACATAATAAATGTCTGTCACGAATTAAAATTCATGTCGACTGGAATCTAAATGTAATACTGCAAAATAAATAATTAAAAGATCTTATCAAATACCGCAAAATAAATAATTAAAAGATCTTATCAATTCTGATATAAGGAGCGGGACAAACAAACTGCACAATAGGTTTGTAGTCAAAGTTTAAACATCAATCAAATTATCTGAGATTTATTATCTTCAGCTGAACAGATGAAAACTGACATTTAAAATTATATTTGTTGCTCAATTTCTACTTTTTGTTTGAAAAACAGACAATAATACGTAGCAGTGTAAAAGTCTGAACATAATTTCACTTCACGTGTTTCTATCAGATCGAACAAGAATCAAACCGAAGTTATTGACAATCACAAAGCAACACGAAGCAGAAGTAAAGAAGTGTCAAATCATGCTGCTGATCTTTAGAAGTACTAGAAGTATCGGAAACATGAAGAGGTGAGTTGAAAGTGTTGCTACAATATTTGAAGTAGACACAGAAATGTGAAGCCATTACAGACACTAAAATAAGACGCATCAGTGTCACTCTTCTACAAACACACAGTCTAGTGTTACCTTGAAGGAAGAGAAGGATGAGCCAAAGTACTGTCTTAGAAGTCATGGCGTGCGACTGCTAGCATGTACAACAGACTGTGACTCCAGACTTGATGAGGATCAACTTAGCTGCAGAAAAAACCTCCCTCACTTCACTGGAACTTCATTAAATTCACTTCATTTTTTTCTGAAACTGAATCTGTTCATCAAACAATTTTATTTACAGGTTTTGTTTAGCATACATTGTATCCTGATAATCAGATAATAGTCAGCCGTGCCCGCCCTGGCAGGAAGGTAGTTGCACAACTGTACAATGCAATACAAACAGTCGACTTCAGAAATAATTCGCTTATGTACATTTAATAATTGATTTAAAACGGGGGAAAAAATAAAAATAAATAATTACTGAGGTGTTTATGATGCGAACTACAGACGGGTAGAATGAGTTATAGAAAGGCGAATATTCTAACATTTTTGCTATTTGAAAAGCGAATTATTTCGGAACTCAAATGTTTGTATTGCATTGTACAGTTGTGCGTTATTATTAGTGAAACACCTTCAGCCAATCGGCGGCTTCGTCACATGTCTTTTTGTCAATATAAATGTTTTATGTGTGGTAAAAAGTATCATGTAAACGTTCTGTTGACGTTTCTTTAACCCATAAAAATATTTTAAAGAGACGTTCGCGTATGCATCGTGTGATGTCATCACGTAGGAAGTGGGGGGACAAATATTGTATTATTATCTTATTATCTTGTTCGATCTCTCAACGCACATCCATCAATGTCAAGAGAACAGCACACCCAAGTGGTCATTAGGTTCCACTACAGTTATTGTTATCATTTGACATTAATGGTTACAGTTGCTTATAGAGTCATTGTTGTCTTGTATACCCTGACAAGAAAAAGTAACAGGGAGAGCGAGCAGGAAGCAGCGCCATCCATGTCTACTGAA
Organism: Callionymus lyra; assembly: GCF_982586985.1. Taxonomy (NCBI): domain Eukaryota; kingdom Metazoa; phylum Chordata; class Actinopteri; order Syngnathiformes; family Callionymidae; genus Callionymus; species Callionymus lyra. Next base: position 32,152,750 of record NC_141818.1, read on the forward strand.
AACACAAGCACTGAAGTCAACCTGAACCCTGGAGTGAACATTCAAACTGAGAGAGTCGCTGCAGCTAAAGCCTTTACTTGAACTCACCAAGACTCCTGCCTTGGACTTGGGCATCGTGAAAGTTCAGTATTGTTTTTATTGTACCTTTTAAAAACAAGGCTCCTGTAGAATTACTAAATAACCTATATTGTCATGATGGTCTTTTGGTGCCCTTTAAAAAAATATATCACACTTAAAATGATTTTGTTCAATGAAATGACAACTTGTTTGATTGTCACTTCAGTGCTTATGTTTTTAGTAGAAGTGAAGCTGTGGTGCTTTAGTTTAATAAATGGAGACAGCACTAAACTTTGTTGTTTGTTGTTAGTTTTTTTTAGATTTTGGGATCAACTGTAACTTTTTAGTAATTCGAGAATTATTTCTCTATACTGTGCGAGTCGTCCCAGAGCCATTGTTCAACCTGAAGCCAATATGTTTTTAGGTTGAAAAGTTTGCCCCCCTGAAAAAACTAAAAAGTTTTTAGTAGAAAATTAATGAAATTCTTAGTACATGAGGCCCCTGAACTGGTCTGCAGTGGAGGATGTGGCTGACACCGAGGATGAGACCAGGTCGAATGGACATCTTTGGAAGTTACTTACGGAGGAAAAGTGTGCAAATATGAGTAAACATGACACTTTTTTTGGCTGCTATCCAACTCTACTTATTTATACAAGTCATTTTTCTATAAAAATAATTAAATCCACACATCCTTCCATCATGACTGATTATCAGTCCATTCAAGTAATGTATGAACTTATTTATGTTCAGTAAATTTGATGAAGGTAGATCTAGAGAAGTTAAAAATATCTTGAGAATTTAACAAAAATCTCAAGAAGTTAAAGAAGATGAAGTTAAATAAGTTCTTGAGAAGTTAAAAAGATCCTGAAGTTAAAAAGATTTTGACAAGTTAAAAACGATTCTAAGAAGCTAAAAAGATCTTGAGAAGTTAAAAAGATCTTGAGAAGTTAAAAATTCTTAAGGAGTTAATCAAGATCCTAAGAAGTTAAAAAGATCTTGAGAAGTTAACAAAGACCTTGAAAGTTAAAAAAGATCTTGAGAAGTTAAAAATATTTTAAGAAGTTAAAGAAGATCCTAAGAAGTTAAAAAAAAAATCTTAATAAGTTAAAGAAGAAGTTGAAATTATCTTGAGGAGAAATAAATAAATAAAAAATAGAGGTTTTGAGAAGTTAAAAAGATCTTGAGAAGGTAAAAAATATCTTAAGAAGTAAAGATCTTGAGAAGTTAAAAAGATCCTTTGAGTACAACATGTCTTATATCTTTTCTCAAGAATCAATTGTATTTCCTTTTTTTGGCCATGGTCCCAATGAACCTTAAATGCAAAAAAAACTTGCTTACAGATCTTAAAACTTTGTTTAACTTCTGAAGATCTCTATTTTTTCTTTCTTCCATGTTAGGGGCTCTGTAGTTTTAAAAAATGTGTTTTAGAATTTTGTTGAAAGTCTTCAATGGCTCCTCGTATTGTTAGGCAAAACCTGTTTGTGTTTTGATTAAAATGGTTTTTTCGTGCATTTTTTTCAAATCATGTTATTTATTAATCAATACTTTGAGTTGTTTTTTGGTTTGCAGGTCACAAGAAGAGGCAGAAGTCCAGAGAAGGAGACAAAACACCAGAGGACACTTCAGAGCAGCCACTTGTCAAGACCAGGGTGACCAGCAGAGACTCAGTACTTTAAGGTAAGGTAAGGTAAGGAAAACTTTATTGATCCCTCAGGAGGTCTCCTTTGGGAAATTGTTTTTTTCCAGTAGCCAGCAATTTTTCATAAACAATAAAAAATAATACAGAAAAAATTAAATAAGAAAAGAACATAAGAGGAAGAACAAGATGACACAAGACCTTTCATAGAGGACCTGACACAGAGCTTCACTGATCTGGGCGACAGGTTCCTGGTCCTGGTCTGTAATCCAGACCTTCAACTCTAACTTCTACAAAAGTCCTCGTCCTCAACCTGTTGCTTACCTGGTCTCCACCTTCTAACTGCTCCTGGATCTGCCCCATGGCATCCTCCTTTGACTTTCTATGGAACTCCATTTTTAATTTCTGGAACTGGTGTAGATCACAGCTGGTGTGTACTTGAACCTTCACACATTCACCATGTCTCTGTGCTCAGATCTACTGATGGGAGACTTAGTGCTGCCCCCTGGAGCCTGGCTACGGAACAATCGGATGTATACGTGAAGATTGTCAACGTAAAACCAGAATTTGTACGTCTGACTTTGTTTTAAAACTTAAGACTTAAATAAATAAATGATACATAATAAATAAATATAAATAATGAATAAAAAAGACTTAATTAAATTAAAAACTTAAGACTTTCTACTCACCCTCATGTCGACCAAGAGTTGGGATTATTTTCATTTTTTTAATTTTTTTTTAATGTAGCGACTGGAGCTCAGTTGTCTTCGTCTTTTTCTTCATCTTCGTCCAAAAAGACACTTAAAAACATCCAAACACCTCCATACTGCTCGTCTGTAACTCTTGTGTTGAAGCCTCGACATGAGAGATAGTTTGGACTATTTAATGAAACAAAAATGTTTAAACAGACAGAAAGGACTCTGGGTAAATATTGCACGAGCTCCCAGTTTAGACAGTAGACACTGTCCACATGTTTACTCCGGGTACTTCCTCTCTTTGTAGCATGTTACCCTTATAGCTCCTGCTACAGACAAGCTTAAAGTTGAAATAATTGTGTAGATTTAAGTGTGTCTTAAATTTATCTTAGACTCTATTGAAAAATATATTTAAATGAAAATTATCTTAACCCCGCCCACTGAAAACATGTTTTTCTGGGGATGAAGTCATGTTTACCATAACCACACCTACTCTGCTATGACTAATCGAATGTCAAGGTATGTCACAGTGCGTCATCAATCCAAGGGACACATTGTATCAATGAAGCCGGGTGTGATTTCAGCTGGCTGTAGGAGTGAAGCCATTATTACGTCATAATGGACTCTGCTCTCATAACCTCTCGTTCGCCCAGATTTCAGAGCAACTTTATAAAGGAATAAGTTCAAAACATAGTCATGATTAGGAACTTACTGCATCTTGGAGAGGAAGACTTCAACATTTAAAACATGTGAGTTGGGTTTTCACGTTATTTGGCATTTAAGATACAAAGAAAGTATTTATTTTTTCCCAAACAATTTCTCTCGTCAAGGTGTCATAACAAGAGGGACATTACAGACGAGCAATAAGGAGGTATAAGGATCTGTCTGACGAACGTGTCAAGACAGTAGATTTCCAAAACTAGACAGAGGGTGTTTGATTTTCAGTTTATTGATATGAATCACAAAATATTTTTAAAAACAAATACCCGACTGAAATAAGTAAACATGAAAGTGTGTACAATCATGGTGAAGGTGACAACTAATAAAACCAGAGCAGCTGATGCCTTCGATAATCACCGTCAGTATTTCGGCACAGGAGACACATTTGACTCTCAACGTTGGTCAATTCTAACAGTCTTGTTGGCTCGAGGTCGCAATTGTCAAATGATGATGTAAATACATACCAGAACAAGGATTGTAATCCAGCCACTCGACCGGTTGCAGGACACCATCAGCCGTCTAGTCTATTTTACTACACACCACTCATCTTTTATAGTCCGCAAAATAATGTGTTTAACTTTTTACATCTTCACACGTGATCCTGAAACAGCATGTTCCAGTGGAGGTCATTTTTGTAAACCCCAAGAATTGGCCAATTTACAAAACCTTATTTTTTTTCAATACTTTTTAAAGCAGTGAGTCTCCACCTGCTGTCTGAGGTTAAGTCTGTGGAGACACACGACGTGGACTGTAAATACCATCATGTACACATGTAAATAAGACTAATTTCCTGTAAATCTACTTTTCTACTTTGAAGTAACAAGTATAAGACTAAAATAACAGTATTTGATGACGTGTCTGTGGTGTTTCTGGGATGAGCATCAGCACCTCTAAGTTTAGGTACATTCATCTCAGCAGGATAAAGAGAGAGAGAGTAAATTTGAGGAGACATGATTCAGGTTCAGGGATGTTTAAGGATCCCTCATCATGAGGAGGCTGTGAACTTATTACTTTATAAAGTTGCTTTGAAATCTGAGCGAACGAGAGGTTACGAGAGCGGAGTCTATTATGACCTAATAATGGCTTCACTCCTCCTCCAGCCAGCTGTAATCACACCCTGCTTTGTTTATACAACACATCCCTTGAAGGTGGAGACTTCCTGGATTCATGATGCTCTGTGACAAACCTTGATGCTTGACCAATCAAAGCAGAGTGGGTGTTGTTATGGTTAACTAGATTTAAGCTCCATAAAATAGGGTTTTTTGGTGGCCGGGGCTTAAGATCATTTTCTAATGTCAATATTTAAATAAAAAGAGTTTTGTACAAACAGACACTGATGATAAAATAGAAGTCAAAGATCTATTTAAGACACACTTAAATCAACACATTAGATCAACTTTAACGTCCTTTGGTCGCACATCTTCTCAAAGACCAGCTACTTCAGAAGGTTCTAAAGAATAACTGTCCACAGTTCCAGAGCCCATTAAAAGAAACTGTGGATCATATTTATTCGACAGTTTTGCAGTATTTTGTGCAAGTATTCAGCTGAGAAATGAGGTTTCATGAAGCTTCACTATCCTTGTAATTCCAGTCAAACATGTCACCAGATCGTATCAGAGCTCAGCTCATCTATGACTAGTTCAGTGGTTCCCAAAGTAGCCAGTGAGTCTTACTAAAGTACAATGACTACAATTACCTGAAAACAAGCCACAAACTAAAAACTATTTTTCAATGAAAATCTTAAGCATTCTTGTTGAAACACATGTGCCAAGAGGCGAACGACAAACACGTTTGGGAACCACAAGACTAGTGGGTTCCTCTCTCGAGAGTCAAGGTCACACAACCAGAGTTGATGGGATCCTGAGATGAATGGATGGAAGCGTAGTCTTGATCTTCCTCCTCAGCTGCTGCCTCTTCACCTCCACAGGACTGGAAAGAAACAAGTATCAGGTCTGAACTGTGAGGATGAGTGGACGACTGCGACCAGAGTCTGAGAACTTGTGCTCCACTTAAGACCTGCAGACTTTCACTGGACTCACGAGTCGACTCTTAAAAACGTGTTGGTTCCTGTGATGTGTGGTATGTTGTGTTCATTTAGCATCTGAGGTTCCAGCACACGTGTGGACCGGCTGCTTCAGAAGGTTCTGAAGGTGAGGAGTAAAGAGAACACGATGGTGCTTCACCTGCACGTGGTACTCAGCTCTCCCTGCAGCTTCTGGAGCCGGGCTGGAGAACTTGATTCTTCTGGATCATCAAATGAAATCATGGATACATTCAGCTTCTCAAACACCAGCCAGAACAAAGTGGAAATGTGAAGTTCTACCTGAAGATGTAGCAGCCAGCGAGAAGTATCAGCAGGAGAAGAAGAAGAGTGACGGACACAAAAGGAATTTTCATTGAACCTGCAATCAACACCAACTTTCATTTGTCGTGGAAGGTCAAATAAAGCTGTGACCTTGACATGTGAGGTGAAGATGGAATGAGGGACTTTCGAACACACCTGACTCAACAGTGAGGAGCACGGCAGCCTCATGTTGTCCTCGGAGGTTCTGGGCTCGACACACGTAACTCCCAGCCTGCTCACGTCTGACTTCAGTGATGGTGAACATCTGTCCAGATGCTACAGCAGTCGGGTCTCCTTCCAGGTACCAGGTGTAGTTAGCTTGAGGGTTAGCATCGGAGCTGCAGGTCAGGTTGACTGAAGCTCCCGCCTTCACTTCATCAGCGGACACAGACACAGATGGAGGCCTTGGAGCATCTGGTGAGGAAGAAGTTTGACATGACTGTGGATCAGAACACCTGCTGAGAGTCCAGTTGATGACCGTCCTGTTCAAAGAAACTTCAACAGGTGGAGAAGAGGTCACGGACTCACATTGAACATCCATGATGAGCGACTGTGACGTCCACTTCCTAAACTCACTCTCAACGGAGCAGGAAAACTCTCCGGAGTCTGAGGACCGGACAGGACTGAAGAGCAGGTCTTTGCCCACAAACTGCTGAGAGACATTTGACGTCTTCTTCCAGGTGAACTTCAACTTCCCTCCGGGATGAAGGTTAGCATCGGAGCTGCACGTCAGATTGACTGAACGACCTTCAACGACCTCACCAGGAGGACTCTGGACCACTGACGGATCTAATGGATTGTCTGCAAGTGAAGGTTTGAACACGTCAGTGAAGATCCTCAGATCATTTCCCGTTGCTGACAACAAGAACTCACACAGAGGAGCAGACGTGACCTCATGACCTTCAAGGCCACAGATGAAAGAATCACCAGATCGTAAATCCACTTCATAAGAATCTCTGTTAACATCGACTTGATGTCCGTTCTTGGACCAGAAGAACGAATGATGGTCAGATGATTTGCAGCTGCTGAGACACCTCAGCTCCACTCTGGTACTGCTGAGCCATCTGCTCGCCTGGACCTGCAGGTCTGAGGAACATCATTGACTTCATCAGTGAGCAGGAGATTCATGCGAGTGTTCATCAGTACCTGTCACAGTCAGAGACACTCCAGCTAACATGCTCCTCCATTCGACGTCTGAAGTCTTGAACTTGAAGAGAAACTGAGCTGAATCTCCTCCTCTCAGGTCAGAGATGGTCAGAGTGGAGACAGACTCTCCCATGTTTGCGACATCAGAGCTAGAGTAGCGCGGGTCTTTACCAACGTCCTCAGGTGTCGATGGTTCGGTCCAGTGTTGTCTTTGTTGAGGACTGAACCAGAACTGTGATGACAGACTTCCAGTGTAACTGTAAGAGCAGGAGAACCTCACTGAGGAACCTGCAGGAGCACAGACGCTTCTTCTGCCAGTGTAGCTCAGCTTGTTGCACCTGTTGTCACCTGGACCTGTGAGATGAAGAGATGAAGAGTGATGGACGCTTGTTGAGGTTTCAATAAAACATAGACGTCCCTTCAGTTGGAGACAAACAGGATGAGAGAAGAACGACGACTGTTGACTTACACACAGGTGCAGACGGAAGATCTTCGTGTCCTTTCACTGCACAGGAATAACTGTTCTTGATGGTCAAGGAACCATCATAGTAAGAACTTGTTTCTTTAAGTTCTACTCCATTTTCATACCAAACGTATGGATACGTGTAACAATCACTCTTACACTGTAGGTAGTAAGTTCTTTCAATCACCAGTTCTGTTGGAGGATGAGAGAAAACCCAAGTCAGCACATTTACAAGATTTTGACAAACTGAAGAAAATATTATAGACAATAAAAGCAACATTTAAAGAATACTTGATCCTCACTAAGCAACGTCAAGGATCTTGTTTTCAAGAATTCTGTTTGTCAACATCAACAAAAACTCTGGTTTGTTTCACAACATCTGACTGGTTTGTGAGGAAGACATCAGCTGCGCGTGTGACTGACCTGTGACCTTCAGACTGACTCCACGTAGAAAAGTGTTCTTGTTCTTAGAGGTGATGACCCTGAACATGTATACTCCGGTGTCTTCTTTCCTCACATCAGAGATGATCATCGTACAGTCGTTGTCACTGCACTGATGCTGCACTCGACCTCTGAACTGTGGCAGAGACTCTAGACCAACCTCGGAACTCTGACCTTGAATAATCCACAAGGTCCTCTGAAGAGTGTGATTCTGAGGGTACGTGAACCTGCAGTTCATTTTCACTGTTGATCCTCTGACAGCACAGCTGGTATCAGAACTGTAGTTTCCTTTCCAGTCATACTGACCTTGAACATCTGCAGAAGAGACAAAGTCAGACTGTGGATGACCTTGGAGAGACGAGTTCAATCTCAGCTAGTTTGTCTCATAAATATATATATATATATATATATATATATATATATACAGTATATTCATTTTTTTCCCTGTGTTGTCAAAGTAACATTCGATTAAATAGAAAACAAAGTTTCATATGATTGAAAGCAGCTGACCCTAAATCCTTCCTGTTCTTTCAGAAGCTGAGTCACCTCCACATTCAGTGTCTTTACAAATGTAGAAGATTCTCTTGAACTCTGACATTCAACTAAACTGCTCCAGAAAGGTAAGAAATTGTGGGTTTAGACTCAGAATTCGGTTTGGATGTGAACCAGACTTGAACAAGATGGTGACCAGAATGAATGAATGAACCACAACTTCCTTTTTGACATCCTGTTTTAGGTCTGAGTGCATCACAAGAAGCTTGTCACGTGACCTGGACTGGCAACATAATAGTTAGTCTTAAGACGTCGAAGAGTATCAGAAAAAAAAAAACAGAATTCAAAGTTTGAATTGAAGTTCATTGATTCATTTTCTACCACTTTATCCCTTGTGGCAGTGAGAGGCAGGGGACACACTGGACAGAGACCGAGTCTGTCGCAGGGCACACAAAGACAGACCACCATTCACACACACACTAATACCTATTTCCCAAAGTTCTCAATCAACCTCTGTATGTGTTTGGACTGTGGCAGGAAACCAGAAATGAAATCCTGAAAGAAACTGGCAGCGAGTGAAGAGTTTTAAGGATTCGGGTCAGAATTCTCGTGTTCAAAAACACAGCAGCAGGACCAGACGGACGCTAGACTGACACACAATAGAAAGGTCTTGAAGAACCACCAAGATCATCTGAGACTCAAAGGAAGTGAATTCCTGAGTCTGAATCACTTTTCATGAACAACTATCTCTATAAACAGTAGCAAGACCTCCCCCACGACCAGAAAGACAAGGCTTCCATAGGACAGCGCTCCCTACTGGACAGAGTTCGTTCAGATGAATAAACTCTTCCTCTCTCTGCCAAGTATCAGATAGAAATAATAAATGTCTGTCACAAATTGAAGTTCATGTCGACTGGAATCTAAATGTAATACTGCAAAATAAATAATTAAAAGATATTATCAATTACTGCAAAATAAATAATTAAAAGATATTATCATTCTGATATAAGGAGTGGACAAACAAACTGCACAATAGGTTTGTAGTCAACGTTTAAATATCAATCAAATTATCTGAGATTTATTATCTTCAGCTGAACATTTACATTTAATATTCCATTTGTTGCTTAATTTCTACTTTTTGCTTGAAAAACAGACAATAATACGTAGCAGTGTAAAAGTCTGAACATAATTTCACTTCACTTGTTTCTATCAGATCGAACAAGAATCAAACCGTAGTTATTGACAATGACAAAGCAACACAAAGCAGAAGTAAAGAAGTGTCAAATCATGCTGCTGATCTTTAGAAGTACTAGAAGTATTGGAAACATGAAGAAACAAGAATCAAATTCCCAGTAAGTACGAGTGAGTTGATTCTCTTCTTAGGACGGTGTTGTTCGAGTTATTTCATTGTCAAATATACATGTTTACAAGACATACAGCATTGATGAAATTTTAGTCCTCTCCGACCCACGATGCAAAACATTAAATAAGAACATGAAAAAATGAAAATGAATAATCAACAAAATGAAATTAATAATGAACAATACTACAATGTTGTGATGAACGTGGAAATAAGGAGGTGAGTTGAAAGTGTTGCTACAATATTTGAAGTAGACACAGAAATGTGAAGCCATTACAGACACTAAAATAAGACGCGTCAGTGTCACTCTTCTACAAACACACAGCCTAGTGTTACCTTGAAGGAAGAGAAGGATGAGCCAAAGTACTGTCTTAGAAGTCATGGCGTGCGACTGCTAGCATGTACAACAGACTGTGACTCCAGACTTGATGAGGATCAACTTAGCTGCAGAAAAAACCCCACAAACACCTCCCTCACTTCACTGATCTTGACAAGTTAAACAGATCTTGAAAAGTCCAAAAAGATCTTGACAAGTTAAAGAAGATCTTGAGAAGTTAAAGAAGATCTTGAGAAGTTAAAAAAGATCTGGAGAAGTTAAAAAAGATCTTGAGAAGTTAAAGAAGATCTTTAGAAGTTAAAGAAGATCTTTAGAAGTTAAAGAAGATCTTGAGAAGTTGAAGCAGATCCTGAGAAGTTGAAATGTTGTTGAGAGGTTAAAGAAGATCTTGAGAAGTTAAAGAAGATATTGAGAAGTCAAAAATATCTTAAGAAGTTAACAAAGATCTTGAGAAGTTAACAAAGATCTTGAGAAGTTAAAAAAGAACTGGAGAAGTTAAAGAAGATCTTGAGAAGTTAAAGAAGATCTTTAGAAGTTAAAGAAGATCTTGAGAAGATGAAGAAGATCCTGAGAAGTTGAAATGATGTTGAGAAGTTAAAGAAGATTTTGAGAAGTTAAAGAAGATCCTAAGAATGCAAAAGGAAGAAACAGAGCCCAAAATAACATGGTGAAGGATTATAGACAAGGATCTAGCGCTAGGAAACGAATGACAAGATGAGATGGAGGGACATCAGTGGTGCTCTGGAGAAAAGTTATACTTTTTATCGCTCCATACTTTGATATACTATTACATTTCGTTATGAAGTCTTTGAGAGCGTGAAACAAGTAGATACTTTTTTTTTTAAACAGCACAGGTTTCCTGTCTTTGCATTACAAACAGCTGCACGTGTACAACTGTCATTGTTGTATCAGGTTTAAGTTAAAGTTAAATACATGCATAGAAGCCGTGGAGATTTTCATTTGCTCTCGTTTCATCTTCAATTGTTACGCACCATCACCACGTCTGCAATATTATGTCAACATTTATTTTAGTTACTGAAACATGGAATCTGGTAGAATTTATAACTATATGGAGAAACGCACTGGAAATAAAATAAATATGTTAGACACAATATGAAAATGAGTAAAAGTGTCCACAATATAAATTATTAGAGTGAATTACAGCTTCTCAAAACAATCCGTACCAAAGTGAAGAAAATGCATACAAGAGTCATTATTATTGTGTTTTCTGATTCAGGACGAACACCTACTAAAAGCATTCATTTTGAGTAAACTCGAGAGCAAAAGAGTTTCTTCCAGAAATACTTCAGCGACAAACTAGTTGGAGCGGTGCTCTGCCAAATGTGTTCCGCCTGTGTGTCACAGCAAAACCTGTCCGGGCTGCACCCGCGGCAGGTCGTTTCTGCGGTTGAGAATCAGAAGTATTTATTTATTTATTTTTAAATCGAAGTAATGGAGAGTTCATGTGACGCGCGAGGTTCTCGGGTCAGAGGACAGGTGAGCCCGGAGCAGCTGGGAACTCGAGTCATGGTAAAATATTATGGACGTTTTTCATCATTTCCTTTTTGGGTTAAAGAAGAACCGTTGTTGCACACTGACTTGAAACATCAACAGGATCTTTGAAACTGTGAGACTGTATGGTTTAGGCTTGATAGCCTGATAAAGATAAAAAAGATTGATTTATTTTATTTATTTATTCGTGTAGCCAGTAAGAGTTTGGACAAACCGATCATCTTTACATTCTTAACTGTGATCCATGTATGGTTGTAGTTTCACTGTTTCCTATGATCATGTTTACAAATGTCTTCTTAGTTTCTGCCTCGACGTGATTCTCTTGAAGGTTCTGATTCGAAGTCCAAGTGTCATGACTCAGGGGAGTTTTGTGTTACTGACCCAAAGAGAAACCCTGGACTGACTTCCTGACGCTCCCCAGATCCACCATGGTGAGGACTCTGTGCAGCCCCAGTCCTGCTCGGGGATGTCGGATCTCTCGGACGAGATCCTCCTCTGCATCCTGCGCCACGTCCCGGTCCTGGACCTGCTGACAAACGTGGCCCAGGTGTGTCGAAAGTTCCAGTCACTCTGTCGCGACAAGAGCCTTCTGTCCCACGTCAGCCTGGCAGAGGAGTACACGGTGAGGGAGTCTACTCCGTTCTGTCTTCCATTTGTCCTTGGGTGTCTTTCCCGTCTTCATGTTCCCGGCGAAGAGTTTCAGTGCTGTAGACACTCGATAATCTCTTGCGATTTATTTTGGATACACCGGCATGATTTCTTAGAGCTGAAGGACAACATTTGTCCAAACATCCTCTTTAAAAGCACCGGCAGTGGGATGTATCCTCTCATCCTCAGTCATCGCCAGGATCTCGCCGGATATCATCGTTCATTTGCTTTGAAATATTTGAATTTTTGTTTATTTTACACACTCTTGATTGAAATAAAAACCCTTAAATAACTTTTAATAAAAAACAGCTTAGAAAGCCCACCCATGAAAATAATAAATAAATAATAAATATACATATATATCTGTGTATTTATTTTTTTCCAAATGAAGTGTCCCTCTTTTTAGGTGGTTATTTTTTTTAAACAATTCATTATCTATATATTGAAAGGTTGAGTTTGTTGCGATCAATTTTTCAAAAATAAATGTTTTGAATTCAATATATAAACTATTCAGCTGATCATGTGACACACACGCACGTGACGACACAGAAGGGTTGGTGTGTCAATCCATCATGGCTGATTCCAAATGGGCGGAATAAAAAATAAAATGTAAAAGTCTGATAATAATATAATAATAATATCCTGATGGTTCTGATGTTCCTGTGGTCCGACCTTTGTGTAAAACAGGAACTCACTTTGTTTCCCCTCCAAGGCGGACGACGTGGCGGTCCAGTGTCTTCTCAAGCAGTTGTCGGGTCACGTGACGTCCCTGAGCCTCAACGGCGCCTACTGGCTCTCCGGCGCCACCATGGAGCGCCTGTCCCGCTGCAGGTTGGTGACGCGTCTGGACGTCAGCGGCTGCCGCCTCACGTCGGTCCGCCTGTCCCGCCTGCTCTCCTCCCTCGCGCTGCTGCGCTCGCTGGCCTTCGACGTGGCGCCGGGCTTCAACGCCGCGCAGCTCAGCTCCGACGCCGTGGACGGCCTGAGTCGGCTGAGCGAGCTGCGGCAGACGCTGCTGACGCCCAGCTACGGGGTCGTGCCGTGCTGCGCGCAGCTGCGCAGGTGCGTGGTCCTCGCCGCCGCGGCGCTGCCGGAGAGGCGTCCGTCACGTGACTTCAGTCCGCTGGTGTCTGCAGGTTGATGCTGCAGTTCGACATCTGCGACGTGACCCGGGAGGGCGTGGGAGTCAACTGTCAGCTGATGGTGGGTCAGAGCAGCGTGCCGCATTACCAGCAGCTGCAGGAGTTCACCGCCAGACTGGCACCAGGAGAGGTGAAGAAGATCCTTTTGAAATGACCATCAGTTTAGACGTCTGTCGTTCCTTTCCCTCACAGGCGGCAGCAAAAGTACAATAACAATGATGTTATATGTGGTCAATTAACTATTGAATTCAATTATTCAATGAAAAGAAATGTAACCTTTTAATATAGAAACTATTTAATTTAATTTATTAAATAAAAACCAATTTAATCTTTTAATGCAGACATTTTTTAATTCAATTATACCAAAAAAAGAGTATTTCAATAACAAAAACTAAGGTGCTCTGTCTCAAATCGCATACTAGCGTACTCAAAGTTAGTGCGCAAGTGTGTCTCAATTCTTAGTATGCGAAATTTAGTGCGCCATGCACACTAAATTGGCGTACTAAAATGCCCCAAAAAGTATGGTTCGATGGACACTAACCACCCTAAACGCCCGCCATCTTAATGACGTTGTAAACGGAAGTTACGTCATATATAAATGCATATATATTCATATACTTACAGGTGCAGCAGTAGGAGGATGACACGTCTTCACTGCTGATACCAGCTTAAATATCTCGCAAATATTTAGATTCTCATATTTTTTCTTTATTTCTTTTTCCAAACTTTCAAAACGTGCTGCCAGCAGGTGGCGATAGCGTTCAAACAGCTGGTTGCAACATCGTTAAATAGAAGTAGAAGAAGAAGAGATTTGAGACATACTATCTGTGGAGAATTTGCGTACTAGTTAGTATGTACACTATCCTGATGCATACTAACTTCTAGTAGACTAAGAGAAGTATGCGATTTGAGACACAGCAAGGGTTCCAACATTTGATATTCTGATCTCGTGGATCCTCACTTCAAAGAAACATGTGCGACATCATCCGCTCACTGGGGTCTGAAGGCTGATTTGTCTTCCAGGTGAACCAGACGCTGCTGCTGCTCTACCTCGCTGTCTTCAGCGTCCACGTTCCCAAGCACCTCCGAGTCTTCCTGGTGTCCATCCCGGGTCCGTACCCGGTGCCCTGGCCTGCCACGCCCGCTCTGACGAGGAGCCTTGGCCAGTGCGGAGACCTGGAGGCTCTGCAGCTGCCCAGAAGCTGGCCGGACGCGTCGTCCCTGAAGCAGGCACTAGAGGGCAGCAGCCCGCGACACCTCAGCTTCAGTCGCTGCCCGGCCTTGTTGCCTCAGGTTTTCCGGACGCTGCTGGAGGGCGGCGTCAAGGACCCGGGGCGGCTGACCAGCCTCAACCTCAGCGGGATCAACCACCCCGAGTGCCGGAGCACGGACGAGCAGCTCAGCTGGTCCACGATGAGCCGCCTGGTGGTCACCTGCAGGAACCTCAAGCACCTGAACCTGATGCACACGCACTTCCACCACGACAACACCGCCGGAGACGGCGTGCACTTGTGCGCCAGCTTAGCCCAACTCAGAGGACTGCGGTCTCTAACGCTGCCGGCCTGTGCCCTGTCCGACGGGCCGGACTCGCAACCCACCTCTGCGCTGAAGACTCCCTCCTCCATGTTTCTGAAGAAGCCCCCTCGTGTAGGAATGCAGGTCTACAGCCCCGAGTCCTCCGAGTCCGGCAGCGTCGCGTCAGGGAGCGCTCACCTGCTGGCCAGCTGTCGCTCGCTGGACACGGTCGAGGTCATCGGAGCTGGTTTCGTGTCGGCGCTGCCTCGGCTGGAGCCGTGCGGGCGCGCTCGCGCCGAGCCGCGGAGACTGTGCGAGTGGGCCCGAGGGGTGAGCGACGCCCACCTCGCAGCTCTGGACGCTTCCTCCGGTCTGAGGCGCCTCACGCTGGCGGGACTCCCCGGCGTGCTCAGGGGGACGGGCCTGGTCCGGCTGTCCAGGAAGTGTCGGGACCTGCAGACGTTGTCGCTCGCCAACATCGGCCCGCTGAAAATAATGAACTACAGTGCCGCCCTGCTGGACACTCTGAGACAGTGCAGACAGCTGCAGGAACTCAGGTGAGAGGACGATATTCTTTCATTTTATTCTGAAACTTTGGATGTTACAGCTGCATGATAACAATAATAATAATAATAATAATAATATAATCACACCCACTCTGCTGTGGTCAAACATCAAGGTTTGTCACCGCGCGTCATCAATCCTGGAAGTCTCCACCTCCAAGGGACTCGTTGTATAAACAAAGCGGGGCATGATTACAGCAGGCTGGAGGAGGAGTGAAGCCAATATTACGACTCAACGGCTCTCGTAACCTCTCGTCCGCCCAGATTTCAGAGCAACTTTATAAAGGAATATCTTTAAAACATGGTCATGATGAGGGACTTACTGCATCTTGGAGAGGAAGACTTCAAAGTTTGAAACATGCGAGTCAGGAGAGTTGGAGTTTCACGTTAGTCATACTTTAAATAGCCTTAAAAAATACTTTCATGAATCTTAAAATTAAGGCCTTAATTGGCTTTAAAATGTCTTAAATAGCGACACCAACATAAAAAAAAATACTGTGAATATTTGAATGTTAACTGTCATAAACTATTGAGATTTTAGCTATAGAAGGACTTATCGTAGACATTGAATATGATATCAAAGCAAAAGATCATTTAAAAAAAAAAAGACAAATCTATATGAAACAAAAGTATTTTCTTAAACCCCTTACTAGTCTCTTTATGGTTGACGAGAAGAC
Source organism: Callionymus lyra (assembly GCF_982586985.1). NCBI lineage: Eukaryota > Metazoa > Chordata > Actinopteri > Syngnathiformes > Callionymidae > Callionymus > Callionymus lyra. Next base: position 32,168,498 of record NC_141818.1, read on the forward strand.
ATTTTATCATAGCTTTTGTTAAGTGAACCACATAAATCGGCAGCAGTGGTTCAAAGCAGCTCTCAGCAGTTCGTAACGCAGCTTGTTGACGGATCATCTGCAGACTGGAGCAGCCGCACCTGGACGCCGACGCGTCCTTCTTCGAGGCGCTCGCCTGCTGCTCGCGTCTGCAGCGCCTCTGCATCGTGTCCCGCAGCGGGACCTTTGACCCCGGCGCGGTGGAGACCTTCATGGAGTGCTGTGGCCTGATGATCATGTGTCACATGTTCATGGGCGGGACCCTGGTGGCGTGTCGGAGTCTGCAGAAGCGTCTCCGGGACAGGTGATGGCGACGTTCCAACACGTCAACGTTGACACAGAGGCAAACTCTCTCTCTTCTGCCCTCAGGTTCTCCGCCGAGCGCCCGGCGTTGAGCGTGGTCGTCTACCCGCTGAACCACGAGGAGCTGCCTTCAGTCATCAGAGAGATCCCGCTCACTTTACTGGACCGGATCACGTTATTCCAAAGTCACGTGGCTCAGCCGCCGCGTTTATCACCTTGTTGATGTTGTTAATAAATAAGTCGACGGATTCGATCAACTGTTGCCGTACTGCCAGAAGAGAGGCTTCTTTAAAGCATACTTTAATAATGCAAATTGAGCCAAAGTACACCACGAATAACTCATAACCTGACCATTCAATGTGAAACCTAAAGATTCAATTCTGGATATTAAAAACATATATATATATATATTTACATTATATAAGACCTCATCAAATCTTTATTATTATTATTTTATTATTATTGAAGTGTTTTCAGTAACATACATTAAGTTAGTAAAAAGTTTTTCCTGATCATTTAATGGAGAGATGACCTGTGTTCTTTTACGACGTTTTTATTTGTTCAGGCTTTTCCTTGATTTTCTGGAACTCCTGTTGTGTTATCAGTTTTATCTTGATCTTTAAAATATATACTTTATTGAATATTGTTTTGATTGTTTAAGCGCTTTGTGACCCTGGTCTGGAAAAGCGCTATACAAATAAAAATGACTTACTTACTTACTTTTAGAAATGAATAAAATAGTTATATTTACAATAAAACAAAGGATGATTAAAAGATAACGGTTACATAGAAGTACACCGTTTTGGAAATGACTGACAGAACAATTTGGAGGCGAATTTGGTATCGGAGATAATCGTCAACCAAAGCATTTTAATCGATCGCCGATTGTGTCGATTGAACTAAAGCACATATATGGCTATAATTTGTAACTCAAAAGGTGGTCATAATATCATAGATTTTTAATCGCAAATCATTTCTAATCCCACTGCGTGGAGACGAGCCGTGACTGATGATATCGGCTGCTCTGTGTGTGATTGCTCTGGACTGCAAAATGGCGGCGAACACAAACGTGCTGGACAGGTGAGCGCAGTGAGTAACCTCCAGGAACATGTTCTCCGCGGCGGCTCGAACCGGGAGAAAAGTCACCCTTCTCTGCGTCAAGCGACTTCCGGTCGTCACCGCCTCGCCGCTCGCTCGCGGGCCTCGTCGGCTCCACACCGGCCTGCCCTTCAGATGCGCGTCCGACCCCGGCGCGCCTCCCCCGGCGTCGTCGCCCGGTGACCCGGAGAGGTTCGGCTCGCTGTCGCAGGACCTTTCCTCCCGCAGGTTCCACCGGAAGAGCAACCCGTACCTCCAGAACCTAAAGTACCGCGAGGAGGACCAGGAGAAGCCCGGTGTCTGGACCGGGAGGAGAAACACGCAGTACTGGTACTTCCTCCAGTGCAAGAAGCTGATCAAACGAAACAAGGTGAGACCAGAACCAGAAGAAACGATAACAAGTATCCATTCAAAGCAGAATCTAAATCCGTGATTTAGGGAGATTTATTTGTTACACATCACTTGTTGTCAGGTTATAGCTTTGACAAGATGTTCCTTCATTCATGATTCAACCTACAGTGCAGACATTAACGAAGTAATAATATAGAAAAGCAAATTATATCAATAATAATGAACTATTCTACTATGGAAACGTAACATGGTAGTAACAAACTTAACAGTATAGAGTTCAAGGGCAACTATACCATTATGACGTAATAATGGCGTCACGCCTCCTCCAGCCAGCTGTGATCACGCCCACTTTGTTTATACTGTGAGTCCCTTGGAGGTGGAGACTTGTGGTGACAAAGTGTTTTCAGTGGGCGGAGCACAATAGATTCAAAGATCTTAAGAGACACCTAAATCGACACTTTAGTTTGAGATGGAACTGATTTATAAAATTAAAATAAAAAACGTAAAATTGACTCACGGTTTTGTTCCTTCGATTTATATAATTTAATTACTTTCATGATACTGTATCAATATTCAACAGAATGGGATTGATTTTAATTTAATTTGAACTAAGAACAACTATGAACCCTAAAATAATATGAATAAAATATGATTTCAAATCCAAAGTGTTTATAAAATAATTTAATAATATTTTTTGGTTTAAAATGAAAATGCAAATATTCGCATTCGGGTTTCATGTTTGTGTTTCAATTAAACGTGCGGCCGTAGATGGCAGCATCATTACGTCCTACGCAGCCAAAGGAACATAAAACCCTGTCGGATCACGGCGAAGACTGAGGACGAGAGGATACAGTCGACTCAAGCAGCGGATATTTGGACATATTTTGGTTCATTTTAAGTAAAGGCAGTTGCGACCTGGTCAAGAGTCATGAGGTCTGTGAATTCTGCAACGGCAGAGTCAAGTACTCGACAGTACTACGGATATATTTTCAATCCTACAGTATTTCGATAACATATCTTTCCGCGGCGCCTCAACATTGACTTTACATGTAAACCAGTCACTTGCAGTGATTTCTGTGAAAGAATTTTACATGTGAACTCGACGTGTGTTTTCAACTTTCCTCACCCTCGATCTTCTGGTCTTCTGCAGCTCCAGGAGGCTCTGGACATGTTCAAGCGCGACATGTTGGAGGGCGAGCAGCTGATGCCGGAGGAGTTCAACTACAGCGTATTGATCGGAGGTTGCGCGCGAGCGGGGCAGCTAAAGAAAGCCTTCAAACTCTACAACGACGTAGGTGCCTCTAGTCCGGTCAAGTCCCGGTCTCTCTCTTTCACGTCCTCGTGTTTCCTCAGATGAAGAAACGAGCCGTGGAGCCGTTGGACGCGACCTACACGGCCCTCTTCAACGCCTGCGCGGAGACCCCGGACAAGAGGGCTGGACTTGAGCAGGCCCTGAAGCTGGAGCAGGAACTGAAACGCAAGAACTACCAGCTCAACAGAACCACGTACCACGCCCTGTTGAAGGTCCACGCCCTCAACAACCACCTCAAGTCCTGCATCTTTACCATCCAGGTCTGAGACCCGACTGCCTGGTTTTGCCGTGACTTTTAACTAACTTTTAGTTTATGTTAAATAACATATTTTTTTTTAGTGTTTTCTCCATTGAGTTTAAAGCAGCCACGGGAAGTTTGTTGAACAGCCGTCTAGTGTCGCTTCTACAGATGTACGTGTTCGATACATTTAGTTGGGGTTTGATCATGTAATGGTCAGCTTTCATGCCTTCAAAAGTTAGTTCTGTTTTACTGTCGATTTGAGGAATGTATCCACTGTTCCCTCAATAGTTGTTTTCCAAAGAGCAAAACAAGTAATTACTCGGCACGGAAATGTGTTTACAGCGGTAACAATTGAATTATATTAGATAAATAAGAATATTGGGAATCCAACACTTGCATATAATTTTTTTTTAACTTGTAACACTTTTAACAATACAAACCAAATAACTTAAAAATACTGGCAATTAAACAATACTCATTTCTTTCAAAACATACTTCATGGCAGGGTATATTTAATGTGACTTAGTAGAGATGCACCGATCTGGCCTCTCGAAGTCTGATCGGCTATCGGTGGAAAAAGCTCCGATCCAAGCAGTTTAAGAACTTTATTTGCGCTGACGTGGCAGCAGCGGATCTAAGAGACTCCAGAAGTGCTTTTATATGTCTTGTTTATTCTACTAAGGGTTATTAGGAAATGATTATTTAGTTGTGGATCGTTTGTGTTCAACTAAGAGCTTGACACTTGCAAAGTTGTTTCCACATTGTTACTCTGTTGGTATTTTATTTCACAAGTTTTGACTTTCCAATCGTCTACGGTTTTTTTTTTTCAGGTTATAAAGAAGCGACAAAGTTTACAATTCAACCATTTTCTTATCTTTTTTTTGTTGGAATAGGGAAACGGATGCTTAACTAAACGTTACGACCGCATTTGCCGATGCAAAAAAAGGCTTTAGCCGACGCATCTTGAATTCACCCGCAAATGAAACCGATGCATCTCGATTCTATGGCTGCAGCTGCGTATTTGTATCGACGCATGGATGAGAATGAATCTTGACTTCAGTAACTCCATTCATCTAATGCCGTCACCACATGCAACATACAATACATAGAAATGCATGTTTGAATAATCATTACATTAAAATGCTCGTTATAATCAGTAACGTTTAAAGAATTTCAGGAGCAAAAGAGACAAAATGTCTTCGTTCAGAGCTCTTGTTTCGTCTGACCTGATTATTCGTCTGTCGGGTCGCAGGAGATGCTGGAGAAAGGCCTCTTCATGACCCCGGGGACGTTCCACTACCTGCTGATGGCCTGCCAGAAGGAGCAGGAAGTTGGATTCAGGATGGCCCTGACGGTGTTTATCCTCCCTCCCTCTCTCTCACTCTGATTTGGTCCCAACACTCTCTAATGTTTAATTGTGCCTCAGATTTGGCGACATATGTTGTGCTACGGGCTTGAGCCGGACAAGCAGAACTACATACTCCTGCTGCGGACGGCGAGGGACTGTGGGTTCGGAGACCCTGCACTGGCCGCTCAGGTTCTGCTGAGTCCGGGCCAGAACCTTCCGAAAAAAAGAAGTGTGGATCAAATGAAGGTTCTGGAGGAGCAGCTTTTTCAGCAACCAGAACCGATTCAGAGCCGGGACGTTCAGCAGGACTTGAGCGCTCTGATCCCAGCGGGACAGAACCAGGACCTTCCCCCGAATCTGTTGGACCTCTTTGAGGGAAAGCCGTGTCACGTGGTCTCTCTAGGTTCTGCGGAGAGTGCAGTGGATCGACTGGCTCTGATTGGAGGGGCAAAATCGGTTTTGGACAAGATGACTGCAAAAGGTCTAAGTCCGGACGTCAAAACACTGAGCCTGCTGGCCGACATGATGGAACCGGGCCCGGAGACCATGCAGACTCTGATGACAGCGGCGAAAGCTCATGGCGTCAAATTGGACTCCACCTTTTTCAACTCTGCGATCCGCACTGCAGCTAAGGCTGGCAGCCTGAAATCGACTGAGGTACTGACCCGGATCAAGGTGTCTGGTGTTCCTTTTTTTTTTACATGTTCCGGTTTTGCAGGAGATTTTGCAGCTGATGACGCAACTTCACCTCCGTGTGGATATTCGCACCTTCGGGTGTCTGGCTCTGGGCTGCGAACAGAAGGACCAAGCCACGCAACTGTTGCAGGACATGAAGGTCAGAGATGCCAAGAAGAATCCAGACTAGACCAGGATTACTCCAATGTTGTGTGTGCGCAGGAGGCAGGAATCCTCCCCAACAACTACATATTCTCTGCAATGATTGGACAAGCAGTTCGGCGCCTGGACTACGTCTACCTGAGACTCATCCTGAAGACCATGAGAGACCTGCAAGTTTGGCCCAACGAGTTGGTCATCCGTCAGCTGGAGTTTGCCGTCCAGTATCCTCCTGACTACGACCAGGTAAGACACACTTTGTGGAGAGACGACTTGGCGCCACCTGCTGTTGAGATGACTAACTGACTCGTGTTTTAAGTTCATGACCAGGAACAACTATCTAGTCCAGATCGAGGGTTTCCGTGGTTACTACCACCATTGGTTACGAGAAATGCCAGCAGTGGACGGCGATGATCAGCAGAAGGCGCTGGAGTCCAGGACCAAAGCTGCAGGCTTGATCAGTGACGGGTCTATATCACAGAGCAGGAGGCGCGAAAACCGCCACTGAAGTTCAACTTCAGCGACACCAAGCGGCAGCAGAGATCTTCATGCTGATGACCCCAAGTCCTGTGTCAAAGGTCATCGATTGTCAAGTTGCCGTCTATTTCTGTATTTAAGCTTTGATGTTTCCTATTAAATAAAAAAAATGTAAAAAAGGATATCAGTGGGTCATTCACACAAGTGACATTAAACTTTACATCACAAGCCTGTAGCACAGTGCTGTGGCCCTCCTTTGTTAAACTTAGACCCTTTCTTTATTTGTATTGAAAACTACTTGATTTCCTGCATGCTAACATCCATTGATTGGTATTACAATCCTTACAATTGTAAATATGTACACCTTTATTTAATATGATTGAACTATCACTTATACTCGTAGTTTTTATTATCTTGTAAACTTAGTAATGATGTAGAATTATACATATACAATGTTATGTATATACACAAGATGTATACTGTATATATGTATACACAAAGATATGCTCAAGCAAAATAGCATCAAACAAATGTTTCTTTTTGCAGAAACGTAAATGATTTTACGTGTGCTGTGTGTGTGTGTGTGCACTGGCAGTGGGAGAAGGTGTTGATATTTCTACAATCAGTGCGTGTGACTGTTGAGAGTTTGCAAGTCTCAGCTCAAGGACAAGAGCTGTGTAATTCATGTGATAAGCTGCAGGGCGCAAATGTGTCCTGGGTGATGGGCCCTTTACAATTGCACCCTTAGCATCTGAGACTTCACTGTATTTGAAATTCTGCTTCGTCCATGATCATGTGAGTAGAAGATGTAGAAGATACAACTCAATGTATTATTGTTTACATTTGTTTTTCTCTTAAGGTTGTTCATGAAGTGCAAGGAGTTTATTTTTACCTTCAGGTGTTTAATAGTATTATTATTATTCAAATTATTATCATACCTTCACCAGTGACAAATAGACTGACCAAATACAATCCGGTGTATAATAGTATTGTCTTTATACTGTGGTGGTTATTCAGAAACCTTTAAAGGACAATCAGAAACCGAGTCAAGCCAAGAGTCCACGTCCATTGGTCCACACGTTTACTCCACTCCAGCAGGTGGCGACACCCTTTGTTGAGAGTAACACGTAATAAATCCCACGAAGAAGACAGATGTTCTTCTCAGCTGATGACGTTTAAAGCAGCTGGCGGGAAGAAGCACTTTACTAAGGTGGGAACTTAAATGATTTTTTTAATGGTTATTCACGAGGACTGTCTTCACCTTTCCTGGGGTAAATCTTAACAGTTAAGCGGACTTGTCTTGTTGGCGAGAATTGAAGCAGGTTTCAGTTTTATAATCGGAAATGGAGTCGCAGACAGAATAGAGTTTCAATGACCTTTTAAAATGTCTCCATGTCGACAACGTGGCTCGACGAGAACACGGACCCTTGCTATTTAAAGTTGTGTACCGTCTATGACGTCATAGAACTACTATATGATGGGAATAATGCTTGTTCTTCTTCCAGAGGACAGAGATGGGAACCACCTCGGAAGAAATCATCGTCATCACTGAGGATGAGGATGAGGAAGATTGCAGCCTTTCACGCAGTGTTGTCATCGTGGAGAATGAAGAGAAGAAGAACGGTAGAGACGGTTAAGTTGGGTACGATGTTTTTAAGCAGTCACTGCGTGGTGTTTCAGACAAGCCGTGTCCCATCATATGCCTGGACGATGACCTGGTGGTCACCTTCTCCCGCGCCGCCGAAGTTCTGCCTCACGCCCGCTACGATTGTCCCATTCACGCTTTCACGTGGGTAGCTTAGGTCACACCTTCGACTCGACCCTTGATCTAACGACTCTTCTGCGACCTCCAGGGCGACGGATCGGGACCTCGCGGCTCCTGCTGCTAGTAACCAGCTGATCTGTGATCAGTGCTTCTGCTACATCTGCGACAAACTAGCTTCTGTGGTATGTGATGGCGGTGAGTCGCCTTTTGAGATTGTGATGTCACAGAGGGCCTGTGTGTGTGTGTGTGTGTGTGTGTGTGTGTGTGTGTCCAGTGCCAGGCGTGGACCAGCAGTGGAGCGTGTCACTGCAACAGCCACAAGAAGAGCGACTTCTGGAAAAACATCCGCAATTCTCTGCTACTAGGACGACTGCAGGACTTCAACCTCACACTCTTGGACGTGGACCAGCACCTGAGGAACGCAGGTAGCGATACACTCCATCATCTCCGCTGCAGCGGCTCCTCACAACCAGCTTCTTCTTCTCCTCCGCCAGGGTTTAACCTGCAGAATTTCCGAGTGAAACTGGCCGCAGAATATTCCTCCTTCCTGAACGGCAGCACCATTATTGACGCACAGAAACAGCAGGTGGTCGCACACGAGTGAGTCAACATTCTTCGTCCTACCTTGAATTTTGTGTCGTTTCAGAACTAGGGTTGTGTATTGACAAGATAATGCAGGAACATGACTCTTGACAAAATGACAACTGCTCTCATTTAAAAATATATCCGATCATCAGCTTTAACAGCTGCTTGAATCCACTGTATCCTCTCGTACTAAGTAAGTAAGTCGTTGCAGGGATCCCAAAGGATTTCCTTATTCTTTTAGCTGCGTAGACCGTAATGACTGCTGCCATCTAGCGGCCGGAAGTTGAATTGCAACAAAAGCATGATCAAATGCAAATAATTGTAAATAAAAACTGAAACATTTTTCTATACACACGTAAGGAACTATGATAAATAAAATAACTTGGGTAAGAATACAGTATTTTTTCAAATCATAGTAAATTAAAATCTATGCTTTGCTTTTTAAGTCTACGGTGTACAAGACATTACACGGGGGGGGAATAATTTTTCCCCCTCTTTTAATTCATTGACTGCTGTATCGATAAAAGATATTGTTTTAACTAAACTTTTTTTTTGTTAAGACATAGTTTATATTCTCACATTATTGATGCCAAATAGTTTTTTCCTAAGAATGTACTACCTTAATATTTCTACTTTGAAGCTTTTCAAAGCAGAATTTACAGCAACGATGATATCTCAACAACATTATGGTCCATAATAGTTCTGTAAAAATATAAAACATACAATAATATCTATCGCTCAGAAAACAAAATCACATAAAAATGAATAGAACTAGAATCTGGAAAAGGTTTTGAAATAATAAAAAATACACAGGGCTATTGAATAACAATACTGTTAAGGAAATAAATAAATGGCGATATTTAAGTGTATCGATATTTCCTCTCACCCCTAGTTGGAACACGCGGTTCACACAGTTTTGTCTCCAGCTACACTCAAGTGTACCAGTGTGTGTCCTGGTTCCTGAACCTGGCAGACCTGCAGGAGAGCAGAGCTGCTGCTGTCATGAGACTAGGAGCTGCACAAGACTTCCTAAGACATGCCCTGCATCAGAAGTACTGACTCATGCACACACACACACACACACACACACACACAAAGACATAAGATTGAATCCTTTTCTCCCCTCAGCTCGTTTGTTTCTCCAGGTTCAGTGGCGAACGTCTCTCACGGCAAATTTCTTTTATTGACGAGGTAAAGGTGGGATTCTGGTCTAGCATCTCTCTGGACCTTCATGTCGTCTCATGTCCAGGGTCGTCGTGGCTGTGCAGAGACAGATCATGATGGGAGACCTGACCTCAGAGTTTTCCCTCAAACTGCAGGACTTCTACAACAAACTGACGTTCAGCCAAGAGGCGAAGGTGCTAAAGAACAGGTGTGTAGAGGCCCGAGAGATTCCTCTGCCAGTGGTAACGCATCTTAATCTGCTATAGACTGTCCATGCGCCTGTGGGACGATATCCTGCTGGTCAGCGTGCTGAAGGGACAGAATGTGTCAGGCACCCGTAAAAACAAGGGGAGGAGGGACTTCCTGGCAGAAGACATCTCTGTGGTTCAGCTCCGGCTGGAGTTCCTGCTCCGAGAGCGCCGGTGAGCTCGGATGGTTTGTTGGCATCAAACTCTTATTGCCACTGACTTGCTGCTGTGGATTTGGTTCTCAGGTACCGGGAGCTGCAGAGATACCTGCGAACGGTGAAGGCCAACAACCAGACGCTGTGAGTGAACAACCCAAGCATGCTTCTCTTCAGAGGGCACTGAGGTCAAAGTTCCTCTGACACAGATTTGTATGGCAGCCTCCAGCAGCTCCAGGATCTGATCCCGTACTTCATGTGCTTGGAAGGAGACTTCTGGAACGCCCTGAAGTCTCTCTTCCTGGCGGGAAACGGTCCGATGACCCGGCTCAGCCCAAGCGTCTTCCTCATTTACTTCCGAATCTTCGAGACGGGGCTCGCTCCGAAGCTGCTGATCCAACCAACGCATATCAGCTTCGCTCAGGACCCGTGGGAATCGGTCACCGGTCAGAGGAGTTAGTCTGTGGCATTCTAGCCGTCAATATTCTGACTGGATCTCTGTGCAGGTGCCGTGCCACTGCAGAGACTTCCACTGCTCAGGTTTGCCCTCAGAGTGTTTGGATGCTGCCCTGCTGTCATGGCTTGTGTAAGTCGGATTGGTGCGTGTGTGTCGGTCTGTGCGTAAATGTGTGTGTGTGTGTGTGTGTGTGTGTAGGAGTGTGTGTGCATATGGGTGACATCTGACACATCTGTCTTACAGTCCCAGTGCTGGACTTCACTGCTGATGTATGTTAACAAGACGTCTGCTTCCGTGAAAATGCTGCCGGCGCCCCCTCTGGACTTCCTCCAGGTGTGTTTTTGACAAGTATGGACCACCAGCAAGTACAATCCAGTAACAGTCGTGTCATGTTGCGGTCGCAGGCAGCCAACATCACCATCAACAAGCTCCTGCTGGAGAACCCGGACCTCCACCTGTCGGTCCCACAACACCTCCATGAGGTACTTTAGGCCGCAGACGTGTTTTCGGAATAACCAGACGCTGACACTGTGTGTGTCTGCAGATGTTTCCAGACCAGACCGTGCTGCTCCTGGTCACCGGGGTGTTGGTCATCAGGATCGTGCAACGACCGCTGACCCCACTGCTGCCAGTCCTGGCCAATTACAAGGTAGCGTCCCGCTGCTGGACCCAGTAGGAGTATTGAAGTGTGTTTGTGCAGGAGACAGAGTGGGCCTTCGTTTGGTTGCTGCATCGTTTGAGCTCCAGGCCAGAGAGACTGGTTTCTTTCATGCAGGAGGTCCGAGCAGAGCTGGACCTCAGCACAGGTGGGTTCTGTCGTTACCTCGGCTTTCATCTATTGTTGACGTCACAAAGTGAATGTTGTCACCCGCAGACGCTTCCTGCCTCTTCCTGAGCTCCCTATTGTCTACGCTCACGTCCACCTGCTCACAAGTCTGTCCGTCAAGGTGACGTCAGTCTTTGTCGATGAACTTTTGTCTCGCCCTGAAGGCCGGTGGCTGCCGAAGCCAGCTCAGCCGCACGAGTTGAAAAATTAAACATCCGTCAATCTTCTCTTTCACAGGTGAAGATGCTGCTGCGTCTCATCCGTGGAGGTGTCCAGCACGAGACGGGGTCAGGACGGACACAGGTGTCACACACTTCCTTTGCCTTACGTTCATCCGACACTTTAAAGCCGAGCGAGATCGTGATTGCGCTCCATTTCAGTTTGACAGAGTGAAAATAAAGCTGTTAACATTGTTACGTTAACTTTCGTCATCATGCAACTGAGTCTTCCTATTAAACTGCAGTTACAATTGTTTTAAAACTCTCAATTATCTTGTTTTAAACTGTTAAATGTTGCCTCCGACATATGATAAATATTAATAAATATTTTGATACGATACATCGACATGAATCATTTTTTTCCCAGTCAGACCTTTATTTTCTTTTATTTAGATGGTTAACTTAAGTTACCTCCCTGTTACATTTTTAATTTAAACAGGACGTTATAAACTGAATGCCACACTTGCTCGTTTAGCTAGTCAAACTCGTAACAAAAACAGTCAAGCACATGTGAGTTAATCAGGTGTCAACATAAATGGCACCTGATTGGTTCAAATATACGTTCTCGGCTGGTTCAGTATTTTCATCATCGCGCTAAACTTTATTTTATACACACGCATCATCAAACGTCTTGAATGACAGGAACAAAAATGTGCGACCTCACATTCAGCAGGTCAGAGTTTTGGGTGAGCACAACAGTAATTTGACAGGGAACATGTTGCATGCAACAGCACAGGCGGTCATAATGTTACAGCCGAGAAGCTACGTTCAATGTGACTGGACGGCTTCAGTTCTAGATTCCGTGAACGACTTTTTTACCATTTGCTTTGTGGGAAGCGAACCTTGCACTCGTCATGTTGGGTGAGTGTTCTTGTGCAGCTGCACTGGCGTGTAAGACAACCGCAGCACAGGCGGGCCACGCCTGGTGTGACGCAGCGTGATCAGTTCGGACAGGAAACGCATAATGTTTGCGTCGGAACCGCTCAAGCCTCTTCTGCGCAGAAAGTCTTCCCGGTCTCCGTGGCGACAGACGGAGGTGTAGAGCAGCGCCAGGTTGGACAGCGCCGTCAGGCCACTCTCCAGGTGCAGCAGGTAGGTGGCGCCGCGGCTGACATTGATCCAGGGGTTCGCCAGCCTGTTGACCAGAGAGCCACTATAGGACGGGCAGTGCAGTGTCTTCTGGTCCAGATCTAGCAGGGCCAGATACCGACTGAACTGGGTCAGGGAGGCGAGCAGCGCGGGCGAGCAGTTGGAGGCCGACCTGCAGACAGACGGTAATAAAGACATTTCTAAGATCAAAAAACTTCTGTGACCAAAAAAAATGATTCCTGTTCTGAACGATCACGTGACCAAACAGTCATGTGACCAGTACTTGGACACACCTGTGGACCCCGAACAGCCTGCAGGTCAGCAAGTCGCTCAGCTGCAGCGGTGAGCTCAGGTCGGCCATGATGGCAGCTCTGCCGGGGCCGGGTGATGGCAGGAAGAGACTCAGACCGTCCAGCAGCTTCCGGACCCGACCCTGGTCAGCACCCAGGACCACCAGTGCGCGGCCGCTCAGTAGACAGTAGAGGGCATGCTGGGCGAATGTGTGCTGCTTTAGGAAGCGCAGTGCCCGGAGTCCAGACTTTCGCCGTCTCCTCCTGTCTGAGGGGCCACTGCCGCTGGATGTGGACGGGTCAGAACCGGTGCAGTCGGAGGCCTCGTCCAGGCTCAGCAGCCGGGCGGGGGGATGGGGGAGCGACCACGGATGCTGTGATTTAGGATTGCTGGTCTCCTGGACTGCATCTGTAGAGAGACGTGGACTTTAGATGTGGACCAACATTTCAATGTTTTTTAAGAGCAGATGTACCCTGGAAGGATGACGGCTGCGGGACCAGAGCTCGACCACGAACGGACCAAGCGTGGCTACGCTTGAAGGATGTTTTCTCCTCCTCAATGTTCTCAGTGCGGTTTGGGTCTACATCCTCTTCAGACTCAGGATTGTTTGCCAAAGAGGCCACTTCCAGATCCACCTGGTCTAACTTGGTCTTCTCTGGCTCATGCACTACCTCCGTCAGGACCTCTTGGTCTATCTTGGTCCCTTCCTGGACATCCTCCGTCTCTTCCATGTCCTCCTGCACAACCTTAGTCTTCTGTTGGTCTTTGGGTTGAACTATTTGAATCCTGTTACAGTTCCCCTGGATGATCCTGGTCTTCTCCCGGGTCTCCTCTGCATCACTATCCTCCTCTAGAGCTCCGACAGTGGTCTTCTCCGTGTCCTCCTCAGTGATCCCCTGGATGATCCTGGTCTTCTCCCGGGTCTCCTCTAGAGCTCCGACAGTGGTCTTCTCCGTGTCCTCCTCAGTGATGGCGGTCATGTCATCGGGACATATGGATCCAGTGGTGCTCAAAACCTCGATACTGTCCTCGCTGTTGAGTCGTTTAGTGCAGGAAAATACTTTCTCCGTCGCTGCTGGACGTCTGCGAGCAGACGTGACTGGTGTGGGGGTTTCTGATGCGAGACAAAGACCATTCATCGATTAAAGAGGTGCCCAGTTCTGATGGCTTTAAATGTTCTATTCTAGTTATTTATTTATCTTTAAGATCCATTACTGGTTTAACAAAAACTTAATGGCAGGGATCAAATTTCTAACCTCAGGTGTGGGAAAATACCTCTGCTGCTGGAGTCCACCTGTTGGGTTTGGTACGACCGCTCGGTGCCCAGAACCTCAATGCTATCACTGCTGCTCAGACTTCCTGTCATCTGAGGGCAAAGTTCAGAAGTCGCAGCAGGCTCCAACTTGATGGCCAGTTCCTGCACGCAGGAGCAGTGGGCGTCTTCGTCCATCACTGCCACGCCGCTGGGCTCCTCCATCTCCTCCTCTTCCTCGCGGTCCTCTGGAGTCCACAGCTCGAACAGGAAGTTGGTGAGTGGCAGCTTCCTGGACAGCCCACTCGTGACTCTGGCTGAATGAAGGGCGACCCGGTCCCCGCGCAGACACAGCTCCATGTCCACAAGCTGACTGCGCATCAGGGACAGGAAGTAGCTGTTGCAGAGTTCATCCAGCGACTTCAGATGATGCTCGGACCGTGACGTACGTGGCGGGGTCTCCTCCAGGGGCGGGAACCAGAAGGTGTCCGTCATAGAGTCTGCTGGGTCATACGGCAGGAAGTCTGGCTGTTTGAGCTTCCTGTTTGGGTAGGAAGTGACCTGCCGCAGAAGTTCACGGTGCGTGGAGGTGGAACGCTCTACCGCCTCCAGCTGACTCGAGTCTTCTTCGGTCAGAGGGCTCGCCCCCTGCTGGAGCGACATCTGCGCTAACCTGGATTACATGATAAAACATTAGCATGCTATGCTTACGTTAGCAAGTGTGTCAATTGTTAGAGTGGTATGTGTTCAGATCACTCACTGGAGCTGCTGGAGCTTTCGCTGTAGTTCCACTGAGAACATCTGTCTGTTTCCGGTCTTCAGGATCTCGGCGGCCCGTGAGAGTCCGGCCGACAGTTCGCAGAAGTTCTCCATCAGCTTGTTCTGATCCGAGCTCACGTAGGCCATGCAGAAGGGCCGCACCATGCCGCGGGCCTCCAGGTCGTGAAGGGTGAGATGGTGCACGTAGGCGAAGGCGTCCTGGCCCGAGTCGCCCAGGATCACCTCCGAGTCCTCGCTGAAGTTGAGGCGCGGTCCAGGCGCCATTGAGGTGTTATGACCGGGACCAGACGCCTGGTAGTCCACGGACATGATGCGCACGGAGAAGTGGTTCAGATCGAAAGCCCCGATGAGTTTGGGATCATCCGGTATGGTCAGCACAGGTGTGGGACCCACCTGAAAACATGGACACAAACGGATGTACAACTTAACTGCAGCTTTGTTTGTTTTGTGCTTTAGTTGCAAACATTAACAACAAGAAACACAAACATCTACTCGTCAACGGGTGGACCTGGAACAGGATCAGAGGTGAAGGTGAAGAGTTTAAACCACCATGATACAAATAGTCTGAGGAGCAAGACGTTTGTAAGTAAGTCATTTTTATTTGTATAGCGCTTTTCCAGACCACGGTCACAAAGCGCTTAAACAATCAAAACAATATTCAATAAAGTATATACTTTAAAGGTCAAGATAAAACTGAGAACACAACAGGAGTTCCAGAAAATCAAGAAAAAGCCTGAACAAATAGAAACGTCTTAAGATGTTTCTTAAAGGAGTCAGTAGATCCATCAAGCGCAAAGAGAGAGGAAGATCGTTCCAAAGCTTAGGAGCAACAGCCTGGAAGGATTTCTCTCCTCTGGTCCTGAACCGTGTGCGAGGAACCATCAGTAGATTCTGATCCACAGACCTCAGAGCCCGAGCTGGGGTGTAAGGCTGGATCAGATCAGTGATGTAAGGAGGAGCCTGACCATGAATAGATCTGAAAGTAAGAACCAGAATTTTAAAGTTGATCCTGAAAGAAACTGGAAGCCAGTGAAGAGTTTTAAGGATCGGAGAAATGTGAGTTCTTCTACTAGAGCAGGTCAGACTTCTCGCTGCAGAGTTCTGAATCAACTGCAGACGAGACAGCTCCTTCTTGTTTAGACATGAAAACAAACTGTTACACTAGTCCAGACGAGAAGAAACAAACGCATGGATTACAAGCTCCAGATCATGTTCCGACAACATTTTCCTAAGTTTAGAGATTTTTCTCAGTTGAAGGAAACCGTTTCTGGTCAGTTTTCTGCACTGTTTGTACAGTAGTACTAGTTACCGGTGTGACAGTCGGTCCACAAACTAACCACGACATTCGGACAGAAATCCTTCATGAAATGTTTCGAGTCTATAAAAGTCACGAGACGGTTCAGACCTGCTCGGAGAACTCGGCCACCAGGATGAAGTCCCGCCGGAACTGGGCTGTGGAGAACCAGGGGTGATGCCGGTTCAGGAGCGGGACCGACTGTTCTTCAGGCAGCCGGTCATAGTCGTCGTCGTCGTCTCCCGCGAACCCCTTGGTCCCGGTGAAGGCCAGCACATCCGGGGACCCGATCATGTTGGGACCGTGAGTGCGGGACCTGTTGAAGACCTGACCCCATGGACATGAGACAGCCGCATATCCAAGTGTGTCCTAGGGGAGCCCAGTACGGCTCTTTGGACGGCCCGAAGTCTCTTGAGAAGAGTCCGGATCAACTTCTCCAAAGTTCCGCTCAACGAGAAGTGAAACTTTGGCTCAAGGCTGCGGTCACACGACCCGCCGCTCCCGACTCCAGTTCCTCCTCCTTGTCAACAACACGTCCTCTCGGGAGAATCTGAAGCGGTCGTCCGTCACAGGAACGTCACTGAAAGTCAAAACCAAACGGCCATTTAACGGAACCAGAGATATTCGCATGAACTAAGGGCAAACATTAGTGCCGCTTCCGCTGAGCCTTCAAACTAAAAGCCTCTGACATTAACCGGATGTTCTGCGTAACGCTAGCTTTCTTCACTCGAACTGGAAATATCGTCTATTAATAGGTATAGATAAACTGTATTAATCTCTCTAGTTTACATAAACATTTTTTTTTTTTTTTTACTAAGTGAAGGTTGGACACTTTCATACCCACTAGCTAAGATAGCAAGTACATTTATTGAGTAAATATTTATAATTGTATTTATTTTAAAATATTCTGTAGCATGAACATTTTTTTTACAACACAGTTATACATTTTAAATATATTTGGAAATTCTCTAAGCTAATGAAGCAGGAACAGAGGATTCCGAGAATGACTCCTGTCGCCACCAGGCACAATAACACAACCTTAGAAACATGACGACACCTTTGAACCTTAACTGCTGTCAATCACATCTCAGCGAACACAACTGTCGAGGAGGTTCTGCGTCAGTCGTTTATTTTCTTTGATCCAGCTTTACATTAAAACAGTTTTGAGTGCGTGTGTGTGTCACATGAGCAGGATCTCGGGCTCGCTCACGGCACAGTAGAGCATGAAGCCCGCCTGGTCCACCTGGTCCTCGGGCAGGTGGACCAGAAGGTTAACGGCGGGTCTGAAGAAGCTCTGCAGCTGCTGCTGCTCCAGGAACCCGATCATCTCCGCCAGACTTTGCTGGAAGCGAAGGTCCAGATGGTCCTGAGACCAATCGGTCTCCCGGGAGCTCAGGTGCAGAACCAGGTTGGCAAGCGGGGCAGCGGTCAGTGGCCGGAGGGCCGGGGTCAGTCTGCAGACAGCTTTCAGGATCTTGAGCAGGAGCCTGCGGCAGCCGCCATCAGATGAGTCCAGTTGGGCCAGATGCCGGGTCTCCCACGGGTACAGGGACAGGTGCCAGGCATTGACCCATGGGGAGGTCAGCTCTGTCTGGGCGGTCAGAACCACGTCAGCCTCTTGGAGCACAGGCAGAATGGTGACAAACAGAGGCGGCACTTCGGTAAATCCATTTGGCCTGGAGGAGCAAGAGAGGACTTTAGTCCAGGTACAAAATCACTTCTGAACATCAGAACTGACCGGATCTCCAGACGCAGGTCAGGACCCCCCAACACCGGTCGGACCCGACAGTCAAGAGTGCTGCTGATAGATGTCCAATTTATGGTTTCTATGACGACCTTACTGAACATGCTGACAACCGAGTCTGCCGACAGGTACCCGCCGACCAGGCACCTGCAGGGGGAGGGAGACCCTCATCATCATCACGCTTGCCAACACACAAGCGGTTGTTCTTCTCTCTGACCAGCAGAGATGCTGTTTGTGTATGTTTGTGTCACCTGTCCCAGTAGCTGCATCCTCGGGGGAAGTATTCCAGGTTGAGTCTTCGGACCATCCAGTGCAGCGGGTGAGTCACCAGAGTCTCCTCCCCCGGGATCAGACGCCACAGCGACTCCTCCAGTCGGAGAGGAACCAGAAGACACGTGTGGTCAGCACTCACCACCTGAGGACACAAATCAAACACCTGAGTGTTCGTGTTCCGGCGTGGAGCAGAGCGTCTGACCTGCATGTCATCCAGCAGTGACCCCCCTAGGCTCATCTCTGCCAGCGGCATATCAGGGTGACGGCTTCGCAGGAACCCCTGGATCTCAGAGCAGATGTCCAGAGCCAGAGTCTGGGCCCGCCCGACCTCGGAGAGTGGCAGAGCGGCTCGCGTTTGGTAGAAGTGCAGGAGACGAGTCTGCGAACAAAGAGGTGACAAAACTGTATATCTTGCCCTGGAGTGTGAGAGGTCAAAGGTCAGCATACCTGCAGGGTGAGCACACTGAGCTTTGGTTCTTGCCGATGTTGAACTTCAGTCTGTTGACAAAGATCAGCTGGTGGAAGACCAGACATGTCACGGACCAAACGTGAGTTTTTAGTTTGAACTCATGGACAGTACCTTTGTGTTGTTTGGTTGCTGTGGCGACGTGCTTCAAGACCACATCCTCCAGACCTTTTCTGATCAGAGTTGGAGACGCAGACACCAAACTCATCTTCTGGTCCACCTTCTCCTCTTCTGCAGCCCGGCCAGCTCGCTCAATCAGCTACAAACACACGCGTTTTAATAAATGAATCACGCAGGAACTTTCGCGACCTCACCCGTTTCACTGCCAGTGTTGCGATGCCGAGCAGGGCGGCGCCCCCAACGCCCAGGACCAGCCGAGCATTGGACAGCAGGATGTCAATCACCATGGCGACGCCATCCTCTCCCCTCCGCCGACTGCTGTGGAAGTTCATCTTTGCAGCTCACTGGCGCCCCCTGTTGGAGGGAAACTTTTGTGTTACTTGTCACTTATCTATAACGAGACTCTTCTTCAGGACTCAAGAGAAGCTAATACAACTCTCAACAAAGCTGGATAATATGACCAGGAATAAACGGTACATGGATATTAAAAGTGTTACACTGAAGCATTAAACTATCTATTAGGAGGAAGAGGTCATAAAAGAACGCTCAGAAAGAATAGCTGACAGTAAGACGTGTGAATAAACGTCGCCTTCTCTGAGGTGACTGACCACGGAAGAGAAAAATCCAAGGCACTGACACTTTGTTATTAGCATGTTTAGCCTCGGGCTAACTAACCAGCTAACTTCCTCTCTGTAGACGATCTTTTGAGCCATGACGTGTCGGTCAAAGTTGGTGCTCAACACTCAGTACGCGACTCACATGAAGATCCGAGTCAGCAAGACGGAGTAGAGAGACAAAAATCGAAGTTTGTATACATGACGTCACTGGAACTTTCTTCGTGACAGCTGCTGTTTATTCTTCTTCGTCGTCGCCAGGTGCGGTCAGAAGGAAAAATACAGCAGCGCCGCTCAGTAGAGATGCCAAGCGGTGGCGGCTGGTACTTCAAGACATTTACAACGGAGCTGGTGAAGCTGGTGAAGTAATAACAAGATCATCCGAGACAAAGAGAAGCTTTGTGGACTGATGTGGACCAGGTTTTTCCTAGTGGGACAAGAGCTTGCAATTCTATCAAAAAGGTAGATTTTAAACACCACACTTCATCTCTAAATCCAATGTCAGGCAAGGCGTCAGAAGTAGGATTGTGTATTTTCCTGCAAAATATTACAGTCTGCTATGTTCCCGAGTCACGCCAGGTGTAATCAAACACTCAAGCCGGCAGAGGGATCTTTTAATGAGCCTTTCATTCAGCCAGAAACATACAAACTCAAAACTCTTTTTCAAAAAACAAACTTCAGCTGAAATCAAAATAGCTGAATGACAACATGGCCTACTGTCCCTTAACTTCTCCACACAAAACAGTCGCTCCTCTGCTCCAGAAAGACAAACTCAAAAGATGAAAATGTTCTGGCAGCAGAAAATTTGTGTTCAAGTTTAACAAACCTTTTTACAATATAACAAGTTAGCTCTGCTACAAAAGTTTCATGCTGTTCGCTCTAAAGATAGAAAGTTCCTTTATAGGTCAAAGGTTAAACTGCGTGTGAGCAAAGTCTAGTGTGGAGGGAAGATCGACACACTTGTGGGTCCAGAACAACTCAGTCTTGTGCGTCTCAGTGGCGCCTCATTTTGACTTTGCGTCCTGAGCTCTCGCTGGGCTTGTCGTACTCTTGTCCTCTTTCTCTCCTCCAGTAGTTCTCGCCACGACGCTGCTGAGAGAAGGAGGGACGCTGGTTCTCCTCCTTGTCCATCTCCAGAACTCTCGGCCTGCAGGAGCAACGACGCACACAAGACACGATGTCATGGAACAGGCCTACAAACGGGTCATGTGTGCGTGAGTGTGTGTACATGTACCTGTGTGCAGCATCTGGGTCGGCCTTACGACGGGAGCGTTTGGCTTTAAGGGGAGCGGGTCTCTCTGTCGGGGAGCTCACGGGGCTGTCCGAGTCCAGTCGAGGTGCATCGGGTCTGGTTCTGTCATGGGGAGAGTGACACAGTCAACAAGTTGCACCAGCGACTGAACTGAAGAGCCATCAGATCTGGACCACACCAGGCCTCTGACCCATCACTGCACTGTGACTCACTTCCTCAGGATGATGACCGCCCGGCGCTCTTTGATGTCCTGCGGGCGGATGCAGTGTGTGATGTCGTCGGCAGCGTAGCCACTGAGAGGAGAAAAGATCCGGTTAACACCGACAGCAAACAAAAAGCTGTAGTACAACTGCAGTTTTTGCTATCAAAGGTGTATTTTAGGAAGCAAAATAAGAAATGGCAACACCGGCAGACGTGTCAGAAGTGGCAATATTAGTACCGATCTGATAATTGACAGTAGTTGTACTACTAGTATTATTCCATATTTTTAGTTCCCTTAATAGTAGAAGTAAAAGTAGTATTAGAGTAGTACTAGTAGGGACAGTTATAGTACTGTAAGTGCAGATAGTTTTAGTATTATTAGAGTCTGTAGCACTAATAGTAGTATTACTGTGGAAATTATATAATAGTCAGTAGAAGTAGTAGTAGTGTGGGTGTAGGTCGTAGTAGAAGTATTGTTAGAGTCAGTCAATAGTAGTAGTACAATGATAGTGTTACTTTGGGTGTGGGTTGTCTCAGAAGTAGTATTAGTCAGTCAGTTATAGTAGTACAACTAGATGTATTTGTGTGGGCGCACGGTTGAGGAGTTTGAATGTTCTCCCTGTGTTGCGTGGGTTTACTCCGGGCACTCCAGTTTCCTCCCACAGTCCAAAAATATACAGAGGTTAATTGAGAACTCTGGGAAATTGTCCATAGGTATGAGAGTGTGTGTGAATGGTTGTCTGTCTTTGTGTGTGCCCTGCGACAGACTGGCATCCTGTCCAGGGTGTCCCCTGCCTCTCACCCTATGATACTGAGATAGGCTGCAGTCTCCCCGCGACCCCGGTAAGGGATAAAGCGGTAGACAATGAATGAATGAAAGTATCACTGTGTTGTAGAAGTAGCGCTGGAGTAGTAGTAATAATAGTAGTACTATTGTGAGTACTTTAAGTGTGGGGAATAGTCAGTGAGATTACTAACAGAGTCAGTGGTAGTACTGACACGGTAGTAGTACGCTGAGTAGCTATGGTACTTATACTGTATTAGTATTTGTGCAAGTGTTGGGTAGAAGTAGTATTCGAGTCAGTAGTAGCAGCACAGTAGTAGTAGTAGTAGTGAGTGTAAACAACAACACGCTCACCTCAGCACCGTCACGCTGCCTCTCCTCACCGGGAGCACGAAGACCGGTTCGGACACCCGGATGGGTTTGAACTGGAAGCGGCAGCCGAAGCAGAGCGCGCTGTCGCTGAAGAAGGACACGGACACGATGGGTCGCGCGAAGATGTGCAGCGGGTCCACGTGCGACACGATGCACCCCCCGGGCTGGTAGTCGTTGATGACGGCGCTGTTGACGAACCCGTCCGGGACCACCCCCGCGGACACCAGCGGTTGGATCACCAGCTCGTGGACCCAGCTCGGGATGTCGTCCACCTCGCCTTTACGGTAGAGTCGCTCCTGGCCCGGGCCCCGTTTCTCCAGCTGGGCCCCGTACGTGTAACCCTCCCCGAAGAAGTACTTGTTCCGCAGCGGGGCCCGGTCCACGGTGTGCTCCCGGTACCGTCCCGCCTCCCCGTGCGCCACCACCCCGTCGATCTCCTGCTCGATGCGGGCGCACTCCTCCGGGCTGAAGGCGCTCCTCTGCAGGACGCTGC
This sequence comes from Callionymus lyra, assembly GCF_982586985.1. Lineage (NCBI taxonomy): Eukaryota > Metazoa > Chordata > Actinopteri > Syngnathiformes > Callionymidae > Callionymus > Callionymus lyra. The sequence goes on from NC_141818.1 coordinate 32,190,923, forward strand.
TCCTCACCCGCTGGGCCTCCTGCTCCCGGAGCTCCGCGCTGTCCTCGCTGTGCTCGTCCGAGTCCGAGTCCCGGTGCCGGCGCTTGGCGCTCTTCCCGTTGCTGGTTCCGTCAACGGTCCGGCCGTGCGGAGTCATGGACTTGAGCTTCTCCCGCAGGTCAGAGAATCCACTGGCCGCCATGTTCCGACTGGATCAGGTCTCAGCGTCGCATTTTTAATGACCGGGTCCGGGTCAGCGCGCGAACTGGTCCAGAGAAAGTTCTTCGGGTCGAACGAGGAGGCCTGAGGATGCGTCGGACGCTAGTTAGCTTTAGCTCCACTAGCCGGGTTTGGTCTGACCGTCGCCGCCTGGAAACACCCACGAGCCACGCGGACACATTTCCCACGCGGCAGCTGAAGCCCCTCTGACGTCCGTCTCGATGTCGCGTGTCGACGTGCGTGCCACCAGAGACACGCGCACGCGCGCGCGGACAGAATTCCACTTCTGGAAGAGATCAAACTCGTGGAAGCCGACACAGCTTCTTTTTTTTTTTGCGCATGCCCAGTGTGTGTGCGCGACTCGTCGAGCTCCAGGAGAGGCGCGGTCACGTGACGCGTGACGTGGGCGTCGTTTCCATTTTTGGGGACGCGTTTCTATTTTGGACGCGATCAGCTGTGCGCGCGCAGGTGGGAACACACGACTCGATGACGTCACGTGTGAAACAACTTTAATAGATAGAAAAATACAAAAAACGAGGCACCTGTCGAGTCACAGGAACGTCTCGACAGGTGCGACTGCAGCACCTGGACGACGAGGTAGTGGGTGTGCGCGTGCGTGCGCGTGCGCTACAACATGGTGATCTCACTGGGGGGCAGCGTGAGTCTCTTCTCTCGCACCAGCATCATGTTCTCCACCTGCATGGCGATGACGCGACACAACTCGAGACCCTGCGGACACACGGCGTCAGAACCAGAACCATCAGAACCATCAGAACCTCGCGGGTCCTTCGCACCTGCTCCAGCTGCAGCTGCACGAGACGCTGTGAGTTGGCGTCCCCTAGAGTGAGGTCCACGTAAGGGTAGCTGCTTCCGGCCGTGGGCCTCTGGGTCCGGCTGGACTGGACCTCCGGCAGGGGGATGACGGACATCTGCTCCTGCTCCAGAGACGATCGAAACTCAGCCTCCACTTGATCCAGTGTGTGTTTGTGTGAGTGTGTGTGTGTGGATGAGTGACTGTGTGTAAGTGTGAGTTTACCTGTTGGCGTGTGAGAGTTTGTTTTGATTTGTTTTTGTGGGTGGCCTGCCAAGTGTTTGTGTGTGTTTATATTTTTGTAGGTGTGCAAGTGTTTGTGTGAGTGTGTATTTATATGATTGTGTGTGTGCAACTGTGTTTGTGTGTGTTTAGATTTGTGTGTGTTTGCAAGGGTGTTTGTGTGAGTGTCTGTTTATGTCTTGTGGGTGTGCAAGTGTGTTTGTGTGAGTATGTATTTATGGATTATGTGGGTGTGTGACAGTTTTACTGTGAGTGTGTCTCTATGTGGATGTGGGTCTGTGTCTGAGTTTGTGTGTTTGTGAGTGTGTGTGTGGGGGTGTGTGTGTGCGCGTGCGTGCGTGTATGTATGTACAGTATGTATGTGTCTGGTAGTGTGAATGTGTTTGTGTAATTGTGTGTGTGACTGGTTTTGTGTTTGTGAAGGGGTGTGTGTAATTGTGTGTGTGACTGGTTTTGTGTTTGTGAACGTGTGTGTGTAATTGTGTGTGTGACTGGTCTTGTGTTTGTGAATGTGTGCATGTATGTGTGTATGTGTGTATATTTGTGTGAAATCTCACGTGAGTGTTTTTGTGCAGGAAATGTAGACCGTGTTGATTGACAGCCAGGATGCAGGGCGCGTAGAAGGAGGTGGAGCTGCTGCTGTGGATGTAGAAGAAGGACGAGCCGAACATGGGGAAGACACTAACAAGGCCTAAACACACACACACACACACACACACACACACACACACACACACACACACACACACACACACACACACACACACACACACACACACACGTTACAGTGTAACAAGTTGACGACAGTGTGCAGCACAACAATCAGGGTCTCACCCAGGAACTGAGCTCGGGCCTGGTGCTGGTTCAGACTCTGGACCTGCTGCATGTGCTGCGTCACCATGACGACCCACTGCTGAGGAGGCTGTTTCTTGAACAGAGGGGCGGCGATGTACTCGGACAGCTCGTGTCTGCGAGGAAGCATTTCTTTCTTTTAAACTATCTTTCCAACTTTCATCACAGTTTTGTCACCATTGAGACAGATGCTGTGCTTTGTTCTGCCAGCATTATTTGGGGGTTAATTTTATTTATCTAAAATGTACTTCATGTTCTGTCAGTATTATTTTAGGGTTAACTTTCTGACATTCAAATAGACTTCTTGCTTTGTCAGTATTGTTTTTGTCATTTTCTTTGAAATAGATTTAATGTTCTGTCAGTATTAATTATGGGGCAATTTATTCCTTTTAAAAATACTTTTTTCAATCACTCTATTTTCAAAAAAATGTGTCGTCAGGAGCCACTATATGTACCAGAAGGAAACACGAAGACAGAGCGTCAGATCTTCAGAGAGTTTCTCTTACATGCTGGGGATGAAGACGATGTCTCTGGCTCGGTGCTGAAGGGCGGAGAGTTTGGAGAGTTGGTGGAACTGCTGCTCGCTCACTGGGCCGTGTGGAAGGACATTGAGAAGACCCTTGCGGTAGTCGGGCAGGATCTGGAGATGCAGACTTCAGTCACAGTGCCCACAGGAAGGTCCAAGACCTCTGGTCTACCTGGTTGTAGTGCATGGACACACACAGTTCGTTGTCAAACTTGAGCGGCTGAGTCCAGACGACCCGTCGGAACCAGAAGCTGTAGTCGGAATCCACGACCTCGGCCTCCGTGGCCACGTCCAGGATGTACTCGTGCTTGTTCAGAGGGCGGACGTGCTGGCCTGAGAGAGTTGAAGTTCACATCGGAGCAGGCCAACCTGGACGGAGTGTGGCACACAGACCTTTGTTGGTGACCAGGAAGATGGCGTACTCCTCCATGGTCTCCAGACGGTGTAAAGCCATCTCGTAGCACAGCTCCTCAATCACCTCCAGAGACACCTGGAACATACACACACACCCGGTCACCTCCCGGCCCTCGTCCTCCTCCTCTCTTTTCCGGGGTCACTCACGGAGCAGGTTTTGATTTTCACGTGGCGCTCGATGCCTCCAGGGAACAGAACCAGCTGACGTTTAGAACTTCGACCAGCCTGAGGAAGGACATGTCGGTCGAGGCTCTAACAAGAAGAGGGTTGGACGGAGAGAGTCTTACCATCATGGCCTTCAGCTCCATGCTGTTGGGAGGAACTGTTCTGCCGCCGTACTGGGACGTCTTCTTGAGGTTCTGCTCACAGGCTTTGGCGACCCCTGACACACATGGCAGAGAAGAAGAAAAAAAGTCCCTTAATGCTGCAACACACAAGATTGTATCTGGCTCTCTCTAGTGTCTCGAAGTGTGTCTAGAAAATCAAAATGATATAATTTAACATTTCATTTAGACTTTTATAAAAAGAGAAATTAAAACAAATCAAATCAGTTTAAGATAGTTACCAATAATAATATAAAAACAGGAATTAAAGTTGGTAGATATTTAATTACCGCCCAATAAATGTGGCTCCTGAGTGGCACTTTGACCTCTCTGTAGAGGTCTGTCTCTTATCGTGAGCAAAACAAGGCCCCAGTGAGAATTGAACTCACGACCCCTGGTTTACAAGACCAGTGCTCTAACCACTGAGCTATGAGGCCATGTTGGAGAGCACAGGTCCAAGCTCCACACACAGAACTTCTGACCTCCATTCAGTTCAGTTTATATTAAAAGGACAATGTGCTTCCACAGCTGAACTCTCATCTCAGTCAGAACTTTCTGTGTTGCTCAAGGGCCTTTAGACAACTTAATTATATAACGGTGTTTTCATGATTCAATCACTCATTAAAAAGAATTTGTAGAAAATAAAAAAAAACTTCAAAACTGTCTTTGCATCGATATTTGTTTTTGGCGCCCTCTACAGCATTGTGCAGAAAAAATATATCTGATGTCAGTTCCCCTGTCCGATGGCACCATCTAGCGGGCAAATGACGGAACAGAACATGGCAATTGTTCCGGTGTCGCGGAGAGATGAGGTCACCGAGGAGTCCGCGATAAATGAACCCACAACCTTGACCTTTACAAGAAGGATTTAACAAGAACCTGTGAAGAGGTTGAAGGAGAGTATGAGATCTGGGTGGAGATGTGAGGCAGCACGTGGCCTCATAGCTCAGTGGTTAGAGCACTGGTCTTGTAAACCAGGGGTCGTGAGTTCAATTCTCACTGGGGCCTCCTTTTAAAGTCACGTGGCTACACTCAATGTTTTGGGGTGTGTGTGTGTACCCTGGTACTGAGCCCCGGCGCCGCGAGAAGCCTGCTGCAGGTACTTGAGCACGAAGGGCTTGAGGACCTCGGAGCAGCGGTGGAAGGAGGTCAGGATGTAGAGGAGCCTCCAGCCGCGCTGGCAGCTGTCCCTGGAACACAGCAGCTCAGGTGAGGAGAGTCCAGGTGTGTCGGCTCGCCTGCACTCACTGCTTGGAGCTGGTGTTGGCGGTCAGCTGCTTGATGACCTGACAGTAGGCTTCGTCCCTCATGAGGCTGAACTCACCCACCAGCTGTGGACACACACACACACACACTGGTTTAATGTTGGCTCATCGACTTTGTTTGACCACATTTTTAAGAGTTTATGTGTTGTGTATGTGTGTCTTTGGCGGGTATCTTGTCGTGTGTTCGTTTTTTACTTGTATTTTTGTGTGTTTATATCATGTATCTGTGTGTGTTCATGTTATGTATCCGTGTGTTCTATTGTACATGTATTTGTGTGTGTTTATGTCCGATATATGTCTGTTAATTTTACTTGTATTTATGTCATGTATCTGTGTGTGTTGATGTTATGCATTTGTGTGTTCATTTGTACATGTATTTGTGTGTATTTATGTCATATATGTGCGTTCATTTTTACATATATTTGTGTGTGTTTTTATGTCATGTATTTGTGTGTGTTTATGTCATGTATATGTCTGTTAATTTTACTTGTATTTATGTCACGTATCTGTGTGTGTGGATTTTATGCATTTGTGTGTTCATTTGTAAGTAAGTAAGTAATATTTATTTATATAGCGCTACATGAATTTGTGTGTGTGTTTGTCATGTATATGTATCTGTTTGTTCTATTGTACATGTATTTGTGTGTGTTTATGTTATGTATCTGTTTGTTCTATTGTACATGTATTTGTGTGTGTTTATGTCATGTATATGTGTTAATTTTACTTGTATTTGTGTGTTTATGTCATATATGTGTGTTAATTTGTACATGTACTTGTGTATGTTTATGTCATGTATCTGTGCGTGTTTGTCACGTATATATGTGTGTTTGTCAGGTATATGTGTGTTTTTTTTCTTGTTTTTATTCTTTTCATGTATCCTTGTGTTTTTTTTGGCATATACAGTATGTCCCAGTTTTTTTTCTTGAATTTGTATGTTTCAATCGTTGTTTTTGTGTCATTCATTTGTGTGTATATGTCATGTACAGTATATAATAAGTATGTTTTTTGCCATGTGTGTGTTTTTTAATGTATACTGTATATTTTGTCATGTGTATATCTGTCATTTATGTGTTTGTCTTTGTCATGTATATAGTATGTGTGTGTCTATCATGCACATGTCGTACAATAGTGTGCAGTCCATGTGTGTTCATGTCATCAGTGGGTAACATGTTGTGCGTCTTTAAAAGTGTGTGTGTACCTTCAAAAAAGTTCCGACCACTTCTTGCTCCGTCGCTCCTCTGGTCGGACAGTCGCCCATAAACCTCATCACGGCTGCACGACAGACACACACACGGTTCATTTGTGTGCTTTGCTCAAGGGCGGCGGGCGACTCACCCTGCGAGAGGTCGGCCGCCACTCGGTCCAGGGTCGGGTCGGTGAACTCGATCAGCGACTCGGTCAGAAGCGTCTGCGTCAGAGAGGAAACACCAGGTGACGAGAGAGAGAGAGAGAGAGAGAGAAGGACGGAGGAAGAAGAGGGGAGGAGAGCCGACCTTGGAGAACTTGATCATCTCAGCAGGATCTCTCGTGTCTTTGCTCCTCCTGCTCTTCATGGAGTCTCTGAACAAACATGTGCAAGAGTCAGAACCTTCAGTCATGTGACCTGAGGAAACAACTGTAAACACTGCAGGGGGTGAGGGGTCATGGGGGGGGCGGGGCTTGTTAATTCATTTGTTAATCAACAGCCTTCACTATCGTGGCCTCATAGCTCAGTGGTTAGAGCACTGGTCTCGTAAACCAGGGGTCGTGAGTTCAATTCCCACTGAGGCCTTTTATTCTGGTGATTTGTTGGATCAACTACAGCCAATATGAAGTGATGGTTCAACTCTGATGTTGTTTTGACAAAATCATTTGAAAAACAATCAGTTCTGGAACATCGTTCTGATCATGACACGATAAAAATGTAAAAAAAAAGGCAGAAGGTGCCGCTGGTTCCTGAGCGACGCAAACATCAGCATCTTCTCCACCTTCTCACCCTCTGCCAGCAGATCCTTGTCTGAAGTATTTCTTTGCAAACTCCATCATGTCGTATTTACTGTCCAGCAGAGACTTCTCGTCCACGTCTCGCTCCGAGAAACTGTCCAGAGACACCTTCTGCAAACACAACTGCAACGCTCAGTGTGTGTGTCAGTGTCTGTGTGTTTGTACGTATTTGTGTGTGTGTGTTTTCCCTTTGTGAGTGTGGGTTTGTGTGAGATTTTGTTTCTTGTGTGTGTCTGTTTTTTGCATGTGTGTGTTCCCGTTTGATTGTCTTAGTGTGTGTGTGAGTTTCTTTGTGTGTGTCTGTGTGTGTATTTTTATGTGTCTGAGATTCTGTATGAGGTTGTGTGTCTGTGTTTGTATTATTCCGTGTTTCTATGAGTGTGATTCTGTGTTCGTCTGCGCGTGTATCTGTCTGTGTGTTTCTTTGTGTGTGTCTGTCTTTGTATATTTCTGTGTGTTTGTGCATGTGTGTCATTCTGTGTGGGATTGTGTATCAGTCTTTGTGTTTCTGTCTTTGAGTGTATCATTATTGTCTGTGGGTGTGTCTCTGTGTGTTTTTGTCTTTGTGTGTATCAGTTATTGTCTGTGTGTTTCTCTATGTGTGTCTCTGTGTGTGTGTGGGTGTGTCTCTGTGTGTGGCTGTGTCTCTGTGTGTTTTTGTCTTTGTGTGTATCAGTTATTGTCTGAGTGTTTCTCTATGTGTGTCTATATGTGTCTATGTGTGGGTGTGTGTCTGTCTGTGTGTGGGTGTGTCTCTGTGTGTATCTGTCTGTGGGTTTCTTTGTGTGTGTCTGTCTTTGTATATTTCTGTGTGTTTGTGCGCGTGTGTCATTCTGTGTGGGATTGTGTATCAGTCTTTGTGTTTCTGTCTTTGTGCGTATCAGTGTGTATCTTTGTGTGTCTCTGTGTGTGTGTCTTTATATATTTCTGTGTGTGTCATTCTGTGAGGGATTGTGTATCAGTCTGTGTGTTTCTGTCTTTGTGTATATATGTGTGTGTCTGTGTGTGTCTCTGTGTGTGTGGGGGGGTGTGTGTGTCTCTCTGTGTGTGTGTTCCTGTGTGTGTGTCTCTGTCTGTGTGTGGGTGTCTCTGTGTGTTTCTGTCTATCTGTGAGCGTGTGTGTATCTATCTGTGCGTGTGTCTCTTTGAGCCCTTCAGTGTGTGAATGTGTGTGTGGTCAGTGGTTGAGGTGTGTGTCTGCACCTCGATGGTTTGGTCGATCTCGTGCGCCGCCATGGTGGAGGCGACGGCGACGGCGACCGCGGAGGACACGGCGAACTGACCCGCTCCTCCTCGAGGCTCTGCTCGACGGTCCAGCGGCAGCGACAGGAAGTCCGGAGCAGCGACCGGGTGAACGCACTCGGAGGGGAAGGCACCGGGTCGACCGAACACGGCCCCGAACTTCCACCCTGTCGCGCACAAACACAAACTTCTACTACTGCTACTGCTGACTCGGCAGGTTTTGAGGAGGACCACAGGAGAGGAGGTCCTCCATCACGACCCTCTCCTCTGTCACGTGACTTCTGCTCGTCCGTCTCTTGTAGTTCGCTCGTGTCTCGGACGAACTACAATAATTTATGATTTATCTGCTGAGTCAGCGTTTCCAGAGCTTTCTCTGCAACAATGTATGGAAGTAAATCAGCGCCGAAAAATTACTAAATTGAAAGATTGAATTTAGTTTTTAGTTTTATTAATTTATTTTTTATTTAATATTTATATATATTTTTTAGCGTTTGAATAATTAAAAAATAACGTTTAAAATGTCATTTTAATTTGAATAATAACAATATATTGCTACAGCAACATTTATTTTGAATTTCAAAGGCTACGAATTAACAATAATTTACAATAATTATTGTAAAAATAAATAAATGAAACATATACTCTATCTCTCTGTTTTGCCTCTATAAATCATTCTCTCCCTCCTTACTTTCCAACCTAGCATACAAGTCATCGTCCGCCCCTTTGTTTAGCCACCGCTACCTTTACCTTGCACCAACATGTCCATTGAAGTAAGTAAGTAAGTAAGTAAGTAATATTTATTTATATAGCGCTTTTCGAGACCAGGGTCACAAAGCGCTTTAACAATCAAAACAATACTCAAAACAGTACATACTTCAAAGATCAAGACAACACCGAGAACAACACAGGAGTTCGAGAAATTCAAGGAAAAGCCTGAACAAATAGAAACGTCTTAAGATCTCTCACCTCTGGGGATGTTCTGCATCACTTTTTCTACCTCCTTCCAGAATCTCCTCTAACTTACATCCCACATGTGGGGCGTAGCCACTAATAACATTTGACATCGCCTCATTACTTTCAAGCTTTAGACTCATCAGTCTATCCGACACTCAAATCTGACAGGCTCTTGCCTTTCCTCTTTTCCCTCCATTTCTGAAACCATCTCCCTTCCTCTCCTTTTTTTTCGACTTCGACACACAGTTGCTCAATTTCCTATTTCCCTTGTTACCATGTAGGTTACTGGCACCAATGGCGGTCGTTGTTAATCCGGGCCTCGACCGATCCGGTATGGAAGTCATATTTTTGATTTGCATATTTGGTTTTGGCACAGGTTTTACGACGATTGCCCTTCCTTCTGGGACCGGCTTAAATCTCCATCTGAAAGCTGGCCCTCCCGAGACGACCCGTCCCCTTGCCAACAAACACACTCAATCAGTAACCGTTGCTATCTAGTGGCAAAACCTTAGAACTGCAGTTATGAACATTTACTGTGTGACTCGAAAAAATACTTTGTTTATTTGGTAAAACAAAGTCACTAAACTGAACTACTTTGCCATCACTACTGGAGAGTATTTCTGGTCCTTCTTGGCACAAGTATCGTGAACTCGTGCGTCAAAATAACACTAGACGTGAATTTCATGAGATATTAATATCTCGATAAATTAAATATTTATCCATGTCACCTTTGGGGCGCCGTACATCCGAATTATTGTAAAAAAAAAAAAAAAATAGAAAGGAAATTAAAATTTTAATTATTAAATATAAACAAATTAAACCTTTAAAAAAAATCATTGAATTGAATTTAATGATTTAAAAAAACATTCAATGGTCAAAAGAAATTTCAATGCGACATGTTAAAGTAAACTGTTCAATATTCCGATGGCGCTGATCTACTCCCATACAATGATACACACATCAACAGTGCACAACGTATCACAACTGAGGGAGACGCACAAGCTTTGTGTACAGCACGGTCATTTGACTTTTATTTTGAAAACAGGAAACTCCAATCAACCTGTTTCTTAAATAAGTACATCTAAAGAAGATGTGAAAAAGCAGTAAAAAAAACTGTAGATAGAAAAGGATTTCATGTTTTAATCGCAATTAATGGCAACATTTCCTCGATCCATCAGGATTATTAAATGAAAGCACAAGGGTCGATCAAGTTGGTCATAAATTGGTTCAGCCCAGTTTAAACATGCCAAAGAGGTTTTTTAAAAGAACACTCACCGAAGTCTTGAGTGTCCCTCTTGAGCTCCTCCAGGTACACCACCTTCTTCCTCACCACACACCCGTACGCCTGACCTGGACGACACACACACACACTCGTCTCCATCACAGGTCGACGGACAGGAACATGTTCGTCTCACCTTTGTCCAGCCCGTCCAGCACCTGCAGCCTGATCACGTCTCCTTTGTGGAAGCTGAGCCTCGTTCGCTCTTCGGATATGAAGTTACGTTCTGCAACCACGTAGTCTGAGTCCTGTAATCACACACACGTCTTCTCTGAGGAGCTGTGTGTGAGTGTGTGTGTGTGTGTGCAAGTCTGTGTGTGTGAATGTGCACATGAGTGTGTATGAGTATGTGAGTGTGTGTGTATGCATGTGAACATGTATGAGTGTGCATGTGTATGAGTGTGCAGGAGTGCGTGTAAGTGTGCATGAGTGTGTATGAATGTTCATGAGTGTGTATGAGTGTGTATGAATGTTCATGAGTGTGTATGAGTGTGCATGAGTGTGTATGAGTGTTCATGAGTGTGTATGAGTGTGCATGAGTGTTCATGAGTGTGTATGAGTGTGTATGAGTGTTCATGAGTGTGTATGAGTGTTCATGAGTGTGTATGAGTGTTCATGAGTGTGTATGAGTGTTCATGAGTGTGTATGAGTGTTCATGAATGTTCATGAGTGTGTATGAGTGTGCATGAGTGTGTACGAGTGTTCATGAGTGTGCATGATTGTGTATGAGTGTGTATGAGTGTTCATGAGTGTGTATGAGTGTTCATGAGTGTGTATGAGTGTTCATGAGTGTGTATGAGTGTTCATGAGTGTGTATGAGTGTGTATGAATGTTCATGAGTGTGTATGAGTGTGCATGAGTGTGTATGAGTGTTCATGAGTGTGTATGAGTGTGCATGAGTGTTCATGAGTGTGTATGAGTGTGTATGAGTGTTCATGAGTGTGTATGAGTGTTCATGAGTGTGTATGAGTGT